>NC_069500.1:1223612323-1223822323 GCF_027579735.1 Bombina bombina | reverse complement strand
TGGGTAATAGTAGGTTATGAGTTCCCCCCTAGAATCCAATAAAACCATACTTTCTGAAAATGATCAGTAGTCCCTTGAGACCAAGCCGCTAATTCTGACATTAAATAGGTATCTTTTATCTTATCCAATACTTCTGACCAGTTCGGTGCTCCCACCTTCCAATGTCTAGCTATACAGACACGTAAGCATGTACACAGAGTTTTAATAAAGGTGTTGGACGCTGAGTTTAACCTTCTTATCCGCTCATTCAAAAGACCTTGAGTTATAGTTAAATCAATGTTCTCGTCTAGCGTGTCACAGAGTAATTTCGAGAGTCTCGTCCATAATGGGCGTACTTTTGGGCAGTCCCACCACATGTGTCTATAGGACCCTCGTGCCCCACAGCCTCTATAACATGCTGCAGTGCTTAGGGGGGGAATATGGGCTGTCCGCTCTGGTGTAAGATACCACCTAAAGGCTACCTTCAAGCAGTTTTCCCTCATATCTGCACTGATCATTCCCTTACTAGTTTCAAATAGAATTTTCTCCCACACTCCCCTTTCCCTTGTTTCCCCTGTATCATTCTCCCATCTTTCCATAAGGGAAGATTTGAGGGTAATTTTCCGTTCTTGTAGCAATAAGTATATCTGTGAAATCATATGTTTCCCTCTAGTCTGTGTGCTACATATTCTTTCTAGAGAGGACAGGGGTTGGTCTCTTCTATTAAGGGCATACTTAGTTATAGCTGAGGTTATCTGTAAGTAAAGAAACCAATGTAAAGTGTATGGTTGGATTTTGTCTCTGATCTGATTGAAGGTGAGAATCGTGGTTTTGTCTAAAAAATCTGCCACCCTGTACAATCCTTTATTTTCCCACTTCCCTACCACCTTTCTAAGGTCCAAGGGCAATAAAAACTTCAATGGTAGAAATATGGAATGTGGGGTAATCAATCCCAATTGTTTGGTGATCTTATGCCAATTGTGAATAGTCTCCATTGTTATTGGTGATTTATAAGTGAGTGATTTCAGTTTCAGAGTTGGATCCCACAGCAGGTCGGACGGGCACTCACATCCCGCAATATCTGCTTCAATTTTTGGCCAAGAGAGCTCTCGTAAATTTTTCTCAAGTATGATAGATTGTGATAGCCTAGCTGCTTGGTAGTATTCCACCAGGTTTGGAACCCCCACTCCCCCCATCTGTCTATGTTGTTTCAGTAGTTGTGAAGCAATCCTAGCTTTCCCATCCGCTCTCAGAAAGCGGGCTATATCAGTTTGTAAAGTGTTTAAGTCCACCAGGGGAACCCCGATCGGCAGAGCCCTAAAGAGGTACAGCAATCTGGGGAGAACGTTCATTTTAATAGCTGATAGTCTCCCATACCACGAAAATCTACCTTTTTTCCAGTTGTTTAGGTCCCTCCTGATGGTTTTATATATGGGCAAATAGTTTAATCTGTATAAATCTGAAAAAGTACTGTTTAATTTAATCCCCAAATAGGTAATATGACTCTTTGCCCATATTAGGTTGAAATTCAGTTCAGCCATTTTTTTTGTATGTGACGGAAGGCAGATCGGCAAAGCCTCGCATTTATTGAGGTTGATCTTATACCCAGAAATTTCTGAAAATCTCCCCAGAACACTATACAAGTTAGTCAGAGACACCAATGGTCTGGTTAAAGTCAGCAACACATCGTCAGCAAATAGTGTCAATTTATATTCTTCCCCAGTTATCTCCACCCCCCTTATATCTATTGATTGCCTAATGAAAGCTGCCAGTGGTTCAATGCTAATGGCAAATAATAGCGGAGAGAGTGGGCACCCCTGACGAGTCCCATTTAAAATATCTATTAGCCTTGAGTTGTATCCTGCTGCCCCCACTACTGCCTGTCGGTCTGGAATATATAGTTGTAAGTGCTTTTATAAAGGCCCCCTTGAAGCCCATTTTATCTAGTACCCTAAACATAAACTTCCAATCCACCCTATCAAACGCCTTTTCTGCGTCAAGTGACAGGAGTATGGATGGCGTCTTGGTCTGTGATAGGTAGTCAACCAGGGTCAGAATTCTCCTGACATTGTTGGGGGCTTCTCTATCTTTAATAAACCCTACTTGGTCCTTATGTATCAGTGAGGGTAGGAATAATTTAAGTCTATTTGCCATAATCTTGGTGAAGATCTTAAGATCCGTGTTGATTAGGGATATAGGCCTGTAATTACCACAATATTTCAGATTTTTCCCCTCCTTGGGTATTACCACTATCTTAGCTTGTAACATGTCTTTAGGTAACTCCCCTCCCGCCAGTATTCCGTTACAAAAGGCTAATAGGTGGGGCAGCAGCTCTTTCTTAAATAATTTGTAATATTCCCCTGTAAGGCCATCTGGGCCAGCCGCTTTACCTGACTTAAGGTCTTTTATTACTGATAATATTTCTATAGCTGAGATGTCTGCATTGAGGTTTGCCAGATCTGTCTCCTGAATGAACGGTAACTTAGCCTGATTAAGAAACTCCTCTGTCTGCCGACCAAGATCCCCCGGGAGTACCTTTTTCCCATCATATAGGTTTTCATAAAACTGAGCAAAAGTTTCAGTTATTTCTTGAGGGTTGGAAGTGGGGGTCCCATTGAGTCTATGGATAGAGGGTATAGCAAATGATTTAATTCTTTCCCTTAATTTATATGCAAGATATTTATCCGGCTTATTGGCGTATACATAATAGTGTGCTCTCAGTCTCATTGCCGCTCGGAACAAGGACTCATTTAAGATCTTGGATAACTCCTGTCTCTTGGACTGGAGGGATTTATATACCCCCCTGGAGAGGGTACGTCTGTGTTCTATCTCAAGTGTTTCAACCTCATTCTGAAGTGTCTTAACTACCTGTGCAGAGTGTCTCGTCGCTAATGATTTTTCCTTAATTAGTAGGCCCCGTAGGACCGCTTTATGTGCCGCCCATGTCATCAGTGGGTTACATGTAGATCCTACATTTAACTGCCAGTATTCCCTCATTGCTACTTGTACCCTCTCATGTATTTCAGGTCTCTTAAGTAGTGTTGGGTTATATGTCCACGTCCTGGGGCGTAAGAAATTCAATATGCCCGATAGATCCAAGAGCACTAGTGAGTGATCCGACCATACACATCGTTGTGTGGCGGCTGAAACTAGATTAGGGGTCATAATTTGGCTCACATAGATATAGTCCAGTGTTGAGTAGGAATTATGTGCTGGTGAGAAATAAGTGTAATCATGTTTAGAATTGCCCACCGCCTCCCAAGAGTCGATAAGGTTGTGTGTCCCCAATGAGTCCCTGATTGATTTGACAATAGAGTTATGTCGATGCTGTTTACTTGTTAATTCCCCTGAGTCTCCCCCTGAAAACGGAGCCATAACTACATTAAAATCCCCCGCTAAGATAATTCTATCTTGAGACCATTGGGTTAGGAGTTGCGAAATTGTCACAAAAAAGGCATTCTGCGTTTCATTCGGTGCGTATATGTTACAGAGAGTAACTCTAGTATTCTGAATTGTGCCTCTAACTATCACAAACCTGCCTTCTTTGTCTTTTATTTCACTATCAAGTATAAAGTCTAAGGATTTATGCAGCAAAATTGAGACCCCTCTTTTTTTTGAATCCGTTGTAGAATGGAAGTGATGGGGGAACTGATGTGACCAATATTTAGGGACTGTCTGTGATATGAAATGTGTCTCTTGGAGGAATATGATGCTTGCCTTTTCCTTTAGGTAGTGGGTGAGTGCAATGCGTCTCTTAGTGTCTGAGTTCAGGCCCCTAACGTTATGTGATATAAGTCTTTATCTTATGGGTCATTTATGTAACACAGTGTGTCTCTCCCTTGCTTCGCTATGTGCCATAACTCAAGTAGTTTGCAAGTGCCCTGAAAGACCTTTCTCCCCTCTGTAACCTTTGTAACTGGCATCGCCCAGACCCCTCGGCACCTCCCTTTTTTGCTACCTACCTCCCTGTAAGGAAACACCTGGTTTGAAAAAAAACCAGTTAAAAAACAATAAACATAAAACATATAACCGTAAACTTTGATACTCTTATCCAAAGTCCAGAACATGTTTTTCCCCTAGTGCAGTTATTTACATCTCTTACTTATCGTGGCAATACCTCTATCACATGTTTATGGAGTAAACAAGCATGAAAAAGGAAGTAGAGCAGAATAAGAAATTTGTAACAGTTATAACAAAAACGTCAATGATGACAACAATGAGAGACCACCTCTGGACTATTCCTATAAGTAAAACTCTCGGGTCTTATGAACATTACAAACAGTAACAACCATTGTATTGAAGTGTCTTTGGGTGCAACCTGTAAGGAGAAAAAGAAAAAAAAACACATCCTTTCCACTAGTCTCATTCCCCTTCTTTTGTTTCTAAAACCCTCATGCTAAGTCTCCTGAAAGTAAGATAACAAAGCAAACACAAACATCATTACAGGATTATACTTATCTATCCCTCGTTAAGTAGATCTGTGGGCTGGAACTGATAAGGCATAAGTCCGCTGCATTGCACAGCTTATGTCCCAGAAAACACTCAATCTTTCCGATTGTAGAAGTTCTCAGTAGTTTGAAGGTAGATCAAGTTTTCCGCTTCTTCTCTGGTATCTTGGACCATTGCTTTTGGCGTGGCTTTCCCCCTTGTAGGCTTTGATCCGGAATTGCCTCCTGTTGCATTAGAGCTGGAGGGTCCATTCTCAGCCTCCGGCATGCCTCCGGGATCTCGTGGGGTTCTTTAATGAAGAATGATCTATTTTCCCATGTTATATGCAGAGCGAAGGGAAAGCCCCACCGGTATGGGACTTGGTTTTTCCTCAGTAAAGAGGTGAAAGGCCGGAATGAACTTCTTCTCTGCAGGGTCCTCAGACAAAGATCTTGAAAAAACTGTATGATATTCCCTTGATGTTTAAACGTAGGATTTTTCCTTGCTGCAGCGAGAATTTCCTCCTTTTCTTGGAAGCGCAGCATCTTTATAATAACATCCCTGGGAGGGTCTTCCCCCTTGGGTTTGGGGCGTAAGGCCCTATGTGCCCTCTCCATCTGGAACTTATCCTCTCCCTCTGAGGCAGTAATACTTTGAAAAAGACTGAGAAGGTATGGGTTTAACTCTCTGGGACCTATTGATTCCGGAACTCCCTTTAATCTTAAATTGGATCTTCGGCTGCGATTCTCTAGGTCCTCCAGCTTATCATATATATCTTCAATTTCCTTTTGTTGAGAAGTGACCGTGTCCGTTACTGCATTCAAACCCTCTACCATGGAATCTCCACTTTCTTCTAAAGAATTTACTCGTGAACCTAAATCCACCACTTCCTGTTTCAATTCTGCTAAGCTGCTAGTCACAGAATTTTGAAGGCTCTCCATTTTTTCTAACAGCTTTTCAAAATTTTCGTTAATGTCCTTCTTAGAGACCAACTGCATCAGATCTGCTTTAGTGACTGGGCTAGAATCACTCGTTTTCTCTTTGGATCTTTCATCCACTTCCCCCTCCTCCTCTGAATGTTGTGATTGTGTGTCAGATAATTTTTCTCCCCTCTGTGGCTTAAAGAAGAGATTAGGGGGCCCATTTATCAAAGGGCTTGCGGACCTGATCCGACACTGCGGATCAGGTCCGCAAGACCTCGCTAAATGCGGAGAGCAATACGCTCTCCACATTTAACATTGCACCAGCAGCTCACAAGAGCTGCTGGTGCAACGCCGCCCCCTGCTGACTCGCGGCCAATCGGCCGCCAGCAGGGAGCTGTCAATCAACCCGATCGTATTCGATCGGGTTGATTTCCGGCGGTTCCTGTCCGCCTGCTCAGAGCAGGCGGACAGGGTTATGAAGCAGCGGTCTTTAGACCGCTGCTTCATAACTTGTGTTTCTGGCGAGTCTGAAGACTCGCCAGAAACACGGCCCTTCAAGCTCCATACGGAGCTTGATAAATGGGCCTGTAGGTGTGGATTGTTTGTTTAGTGAGGTCAGTTTGGAATTTTTCCTGACCGCCATTTTGACTTCCCTTTGCCTACAAAAAATGTACACAATATTCCAGGGCCCAAAGAATCAAGCTAGGAGCAGGCTGCACACAGTTGTCTGACCTTCAGCTTTAAACCTGTCTAGGGAGATCAGCACCTCCCTGGAAATCTTGAATAAGTGTAAGGAATGTCCCCAGGTTTAAGAGTCTGATTTGATGTATAAGGGAGAAGCTGTAATTCACATGAGGTGTAGGTCCTTAGAGAGTCCCCTTAACATCGCCAGGTATATGGTGGGTGGGGAAGATGGCACATTACACATATAATGCTTCTTTCAAATCCATTCCTGCTGTGACGTGTTTAACATTTTCTTAGGGAACAGATGCATATATTGCAACATGCCTCTCTCTGTGTATCTGTAGTGTGTTATCCTTAGCCCAGTGATGCAATTATCTGTGCCATCCTAATAGGCCCGTGGCCTGATGATTACTAAATACAGTCTCTATACATAAAGTGAATATAACATGCTGCCATGAATTTCAGCTCATGGGCCTTCCTGCGGGAGTAGAGAACCCGCGCTTTTCAATTTTAACTCATTGTGCGCCAACAGTCTCAATTTAAAGTATTCATATAAAAGTCTCTTGTAACCCGCTGTGTTATCCTTCCTCAGGGCCTCAAATACTTGTAAGCTTCTAGCCTTAAACTCTCAGACAGGTGTATGTCAGCCCTCGATGTTTACCTGAAGTTCCGCTGCTTAGGAGCTGCAGGCGCCGACTATCATCTCTGTATGTGTGGCCCCCACATCTGCCCTTGTCCCCTTCTCCAAACTCGGCACACTGCTATGTCAGCAGCGTGTCTGCGCTGACCTTCGTTCTTCTCCTCAGGGTTATGGCAGCTGCGGGAGCCGCGGCATTAAAAACTCCACGTGGCCCACGTGAATGGCGTCTAGCCCGACTCCTCTCAGATCTGCGGGGTGTGATCCGCAATGTCACTCTTCTCCCAGCCGTATTGATGGTCAGGTGTTCCCACCAGCTAGTGGCCCCTTCTTCACTATAAGTCACCTCTCTGCTACCTTTTATTTGCCTAAGTAGCTATTATCCTGCACAGAGCTCTCCAGCTAAGCTGCCATTTTTCAGCTCCAGCAGGCTCCGCCACCATCTCATGTTATAGGTACACAAGCACTGCATATACAAACCCCACAGCGACTTGCGGTAAATGTCCATGAGGGTAATGGTCAGGCCTCTTTCTCGTTGGTATGTGCTGCCGACGCTAAGCCCAATATTCCCTCCGCCTTTCATTGTAGAACCGAAAGGAGGGGTAGGAGCTATAGTAACGCCTCAGACAACCCGGCAGACAAGCAATGCGCAGGGCTAATTATACACCACAACGGAAGTATAGCTTAGGCAGGGGTGCAAAACGTGGAGTTAGGCCTTACCAACCATTGAAGGTGTTGTCAGGGGGTGCAAGTGTGCCTAATGAGGGTAACGCAGACAACATTTTGAGGGGTAATGCAGCGATGAATGCAAATGATAATTCATTGGTGGGCAATGCGGCAATGAACGCAAATGTTAATGCAAATGCAATATTAAATACGGCAGTAACGCCATCATTAGTGGCTAATTATAATAAGGAGTCACAAGCAGCTATAGATAGGCCAAACATGATATTAAATTACATGGCATGTGTGAACAATACTAAAAGCTTGGTGTCTAGACAGAGCGTGCGTGATGTACAGGATGCATGTGGTGGGGGGCAAGGTATCATTCCATCTCAGATTGTGGGATCAACAGTGGGTGACAACACTAATGCAGCCATGGGGAGTTTGGGTTCTGTACACAGGCCTTCTATAGTTCCTACCTCTGGTGCTCACAATATTTTATCTTTATTACAGGAGGCTATCAAAGTTGGCGAGCATCTGAAGGAGATGGCGGGTAATGGCGAGCAGAATAAACAACCCCTTGCGAAGTCTGCACAACACCTACCTGCAGCCGGTAATATGGGTGGAGAGTCAACTGCTTCAATTCAAAATAGGACAGAGATTCCGGGTACGTCATCTGCACCTTTACAATCGGGTGAGTCTGCATTTTGTCATGTGAGGGAGAATGTATCTGACACTTCTTCAGCTGATTCCAATACAGATAGTGACACATCAGTAAACAACATGGGGCAGGGTCAGAAGAAAATGTTTAAAATGGTAAAAAAGGTTTTACACAATTTAAACGCATTGAAAAAGGCAAACAAACCCCCTGACAGTGGTGTTACCCCTCCTTCTGGTACGTCTCAGCCAGAAAATATACAAAATGCACTAGGTATCTCCCCTCCAGTAGCTTCTAATAGAAAGTTAGCGTTGCATGGTGATTCTTATCCATGTCCTATACATTCGCTACACGTACGTTAATGTTTTTGATTATAAAGTACACAGACCCCATACACTGGATATATAGGAAATATAAAGAGGGGGCCTGGCGGGACTACGATTCTGAATTCAGGAGAAAAATGGCTGGGAACCTAGTATTAACTTTTGATACCACAGATATGCAATTATGGGCTAGAATGGGCCCTGAACGCCCTTCTTCTCCCCCTCCCATGAATAGGTCTAATTCCTTTTGGATCCCAAAAAATAGGAAGAAGGGTAGGGAGTGTTGGTTGTACCAAGATAGGCATTGCAAAAAGGGCGTGGCCTGCCTCTTTAGGCATGTCTGCAAACATTGTGGTGGGTCACACCCAGGAGTGGATTGTAACAGAAAAAGAGAGGCCGTATCTGACAGACCTGCTCAAACCACTCAAACAAAGGGCCCCAATGCCAATCCTTGAACCATTGCTGCAAGTATACCCAGTATACCCAGATCAGCAAGCAGCCCAAGGATAGGCTTTGCTGAGGGTTTTTGCATACCAGTTGAGTATGGGGTTTTGGGTTCTTCCTGCTATCGCAATCTGAAATCAGCTTATCTGTACCCAAGTATAGTACAATCAGAAATTAACAAAGAAATAGACTTAGGGAGAATAGTCGGTCCTTTCGTTTCCCCTCCCATTCCCAATTTAATTATTTCTCCTATAGGAGTAGTCCCAAAGAAGGAACAAGGAAAATACCGCATGATTCACCATTTATCTTATCCAAAGGGTCAATCAGTAAATGATGCAATTGATCCTCAACTTAGCTCGGTTAAATACCAGTCTTTCGATGGGGCTCTTCAGCTAATTCGTGAGGCAGGCAGGGGTGCTTTGTTAGGAAAACTAGACAATGAGTCAGCATTCAGACTGCTACCATTACACCCAGACTCATTTTATTTGATGGGTTTCAAGTTTGAAAGAAGGTTCTATATAGATCGCTGCCTGCCTATGGGTTGTGCAATATCTTGCTCGTACTTTGAATGTTTTAGTACATTCTTACATTGGGCGGTCGCCCATAGTGTAGGTTTTGATAGCATAGCGCATTTTCTCGATTACTTCTTGGTCATAGGTGAGGGATGTTACGGTTGCCTCCAGGCTGGCTGGAAGTTGGACCGTAGAAAAAAATGCTCCTAGCGCTCACCAAAGGATCATCAGCACCGTAGACACCATAACTACTGCGTAACCACCATAAGTAATGCAGACTCTACGAACCACCGCTGCTGGGCTGGTATCTCGCCGTCTGCTCTGCGCCCTGGACCTACGACCAGGCTCCAGTAGGTGAACCTCTTCCTTCTGTAGAGCGAAGCAGGATCAGGAACAAGAGCTCTTACAAGAGCTCAGTAGCTAAGGGAGTATGAAGAGCATAGCAATCCCTGTAGTGATTATAGCTGTCCCCTACAAACATGAGTCAAGGCTGCAAGTTAGAGGGTCAGAAGAGGTATCAGGTGCTGGAACACCCAGCCTGGTTTTTTATTGAGGTTACATGCAAACAGGACACTCTCAGGGGGAGGCATAAAATCACCAATCACACATTTGGTACATTTAGATAGAGAGACAACGCCCTTTGACAGGCCACAATAGAATTACATTACTTCAGCAGATAACAAGTTACACACAAGAAAACAATGCAGTCCATCTTATCAACTAGCAGTCTGACTCTGGAGGTGATTAGACAATGGGAATGTTTATCACTAAACTTAATTAGAGCTGATGCCAGCAAACTTGTATTTAGAAAATAGCTTCTTGAAGCTGAACAAAGTTAACTCCTTCAGTTCTGACCGAAGGGTCTGTCACATAGCACTTAATGGTACACAATGAAAACTAATGCTTTTGTAACAGTGCTCCCTTTCTGTGGAACACTCTGGCAGACACGGTCTGACCCCTTTTCGGGCATTGTTCACCAAAGTCACAATATGTCCCCAGACGGTTCTTAAAGGGCCATACACACCCCAATAAAAGTTTAATACGTTTTCAAGGGCACAATCTTCCAGGGGCCATAGTCATGAGGAAGGAGGCTGGCAAATAGGCTTCTCCACAATCCAGGGAAGCAGGGCAATTTTCCATTTAAATGGCCAGTTACAAATAGCAGTTTGTAACATATCTCCCCTTTTGGAGCGAGACTAACCAGGCACCTGACTTTCTGTCGGTCAGTGCCTAAGTTAGTCTCGCAACTCACCCACAAATAAACATTAGCAGCAAAGTAGCCCCCCCACAATAAGTAGTACTGGCCTGTAGGTTCCAGGTTGTAGGATGAAAGTGTAGCATCCTCGGCCTTTCTGGTGCAGCTGGGCAAATAGCTGGTGGTACTTGGGGGGCAGAGGCCAGCGGCACTCTGCCCTGGTGCCAGCGCTTCTGCTGGGGTGAGGGGTTTGCAGGCCAGTCCTGTAACAAGGGGGTCTGTAGGGCAGAGGCCAGCATCGCTCTGTCCTTATGCCAGCTCTTCTGCTGGGGGAATTGGGGCATAGTCCTGCCCGGTGGCAAAGGGAACGTGGGGGTCAGTGGGGGTTAACATTTCCACTGTTAACCCTGGGCCCAAGTTAGGAGTTAGCTGGGGAGGGGGAGATTGGCTTACCTCCTCCTTCTGATACTCCGGTGGCTGTTGGGAAGGGAGGTCGATGCTCTCCGCTCCCTGTGGAACATGTTGCGGCTGGGGAGAGAGACCGGTTGTCTCCTCTCCCTGGAAGGCACACTCCGGCTGGGGAGGGAGGTCGATGCTCTCCCCTCCCTGTAGCTGGGTCTGTCGCTGGGGATCTGGGCCGCCTGCCCAGCATCCCTGTAGGGCCGGTAGAGAGACTGTAGTCCCATCTCCACCTGCCTGCTGGGGGTCCTCCCAGGACCAGTCTATGAGGCCTGCTGCCTCGGGTATCTCTGGTTGGGGTTGGGGAAGGAGACCGGTTGTCTCTTCCCTCTGCACGGTATACTGCCGCTGGGGAGGGAGGTCGCTGCTCTCCTCTCCCTGTAACTCAGGCTGCCGCTGGGGAGGGAGGTCGTTGCTCTCCGCTCCCTGTAACTCACTTTCTCGCTGGAGACCAAGTGTCCATACCCCCAAACTCCACAGTTGGCGCTCAAAGGCTCGTGCCGCTTCGTTCTCAGTATCCAATTCCCGGATGATTCGACTGACTACCTCCTGTGCAGGGTCTGGACCATATCGGACTAGCCGCCTCTTTACCTCTGGAACGAAATCAGCTCCCTCATAGCGACGGATCAGGTTGAGGTGCTCTTCACAGGGTTCTGACCAGTGTCTTGTCAGCTCCATGCTGCTGTAGGTAGGGACGCTGCGCAGTGGCTAGCGTTGCCCTCAATAACTCTCATACGATACCAGTGCTGTTGGGGTGCTGCTCCTTGCGCTAGGACGCCATCCCACCGCTGCCGCCAAATGTTACGGTTGCCTCCAGGCTGGCTGGAAGTTGGACCGTAGAAAAGGATGCTCCTAGCGCTCACCAAAGGATCATCAACACCGTAGACACCATAACTACTGCGTAGCCACCATAAGTAATGCAGACTCTACGAACCACCGCTGCTGGGCTGGTATCTCGCCGTCTGCTCTGCGCCCTGGACCTACGACCAGGCTCCAGTAGGTGAACCTCTTCCTTCTGTAGAGCGAAGCAGGATCAGGAACAAGAGCTCTTACAAGAGCTCAGTAGCTAAGGGAGTATGAAGAGCATAGCAATCCCTGTAGTGATTATAGCTGTCCCCTACAAACATGAGTCAAGGCTGCAAGTTAGAGGGTCAGAAGAGGTCTCAGGTGCTGGAACACCCAGCCTGGTTTTTATTGAGGTTACATGCAAACAGGACTCTCTCAGGGGGAGGCATAAAATCACCAATCACACATTTGGTATATTTAGATAGAGACAACGCCCTTTGACAGGCCACAATAGAATTACATTACTTCAGCAGATAACAAGTTACACACAAGAAAACAATGCAGTCCATCTTATCAACTAGCAGTCTGACTCTGGAGGTGATTAGACAATGGGAATGTTTATCACTAAACTTAATTAGAGCTGATGCCAGCAAACTTGTATTTAGAAAATAGCTTCTTGAAGCTGAACAAAGTTAACTCCTTCAGTTCTGACCGAAGGGTCTGTCACATAGCACTTAATGGTACACAATGAAAACTAATGCTTTTGTAACAGTGCTCCCTTTCTGTGGAACACTCTGGCAGACACGGTCTGACCCCTTTTCGGGCATTGTTCACCAAAGTCACAATATGTCCCCAGACGGTTCTTAAAGGGCCATACACACCCAATAAAAGTTTAATACGTTTTCAGGGGCACAATCTTCCAGGGGCCATAGTCATGAGGAAGGAGGCTGGCAAATAGGCTTCTCCACAATCCAGGGAAGCAGGGCAATTTTCCATTTAAAGGGCCAGTTACAAATAGCAGTTTGTAACAAGGGACAATCAGATAAATGTTGGCGGCTGATGTTGAGTATGAATATGATAATGTCTTCCTTAGGAGTTCCTCTGGCGAGTGAAAAGACTCAAGGGCCATGCACCTGTTTAACTTTCTTAGGTATTGAGACTGAACATGCAGTGTAGGCTACCGTTAGACAAAGTTCAGGCGATGCCATTAGCAGTTGAACAAGCCATTTAGTCTTCCTTCATAACACTAAAGGGATTGCAATCTTAACTTGGGCTTCTAACTTTTGCATGCCGAGTGATACCTATGGGTAGGGTCTTTAATAGGAGTCTAGAAGCCAAACTCAGTGGTAGAAAAAGACCATGTGATAAGATTGCTATCTCTAAATGTTTGATTGCTGACCTAAAAGTATGACATATCTTTCTTCAGAGTTTTAACGGAATCTGTTACTGGCGCTCGGATCCTATTCCCAACCAGATTTTGCGTTTATTCACAGATGCTGCAGGGTCTTGTGGTTATGGGGCATACTTTCAAGGGGAATGGAGTGTTGGACGTTGGCCACACACCTGGAGAGATAGATCATTAATCAGGAACATGACTTTGTTAGAACTTTTTCCTATAATCCTAGCTGTTGAGTTATGGGGCTCTAGATTTAAAAATAAATTTGTTGTCTTTTGGACAGACAATCTAAGTGTGTTGCATGCAATCAACGGCTTATCAGCCTCATCACCTTGGGTGGTAACTTTGCTGAGACACTTGGTATTGCGCTGTCTACAACTCAACATTCACTTCCAGGCTAGCCATATCCCAGGTGTTAATAATACATTAGCGGACACTTTGTCAAGATGTGACTGGGAGACATTTAGGAAACTGGCACCTAATGCGGCTCCGCAGGGCTTGTTATGTCCTGATTTTCTTTGGCAGCTTCTCCAGCCTGGGCCGCCCTCATCCCCTTAGTTTGCTCTTCATTGGCACCAGCTACATGGCAGTCATATTGTAAGTATTGGCAAGATTGGGATCAATTTTGTCAGACTCAGGGAATCGAGGCCATTCAAGGGTTGAAGGATCAGTTAGGAGCATGGTTGGTTAATTTACGTAATGTTAACTGCACCATTAGTGCTGTACAAATTCGTCTTTCAGCAATATCTATTCAATATCTATCTATCCTGGCGTTGCCTGACCCCACTTCCTACTTTATCATTAGGCAGATAATCAAAGGTTGGGGCAGAAGTCAGCCATGCAAAAAAGTTATTAGGGAAACCATAACAGGAGACTGGCTTGAGCAGCTAGTCTCTGTGTTACCTAATATTTGCACTTCGCATTATGAGGTTTCATTGTTCAAATTAGCATTTACATTAGCTTTCACAGCAGCCTTGAGAATAGGAGAACTGGTGTCTAATTCAAAAACTAATATTCAACAAGGGATTCTTAAGGAACATGTTAAGCTAACAGTGTGGTGTTGTTGTTTATACCTCAGTGTAAGACGGACCAGAAAGCAAAAGGAATTTGGTTAACGTTGGCAGAAAATCCAGGGAAGTTAGCATGCCCAGTTCATAATTTGAGCCAGTTTCTAACCATGAGTCCAGCAAAGCTGGACACGTTGTTAATACACCAGGATGGTACTGCATTGTCTAAATTCCAATTTCGTAAACTGTTGCCACGTGCAGTGAACCAGGCAAGCTTAGATGTTAGCAGAATTGCCCCACATTCATTTAGAATAGGGGCTGCTACGTCAGCAGCAATGCAGGGCTCTACAGGAGACATCATCAGGCGTCTCGGTTGCTGGCGTTCCAACAAAAATAAAATTTATGTGCGTCCTGTAGTTACATAAATTGTGGACAAACTGTTTTTTCCAGTTGTTAACTTGTTTTTCGTTGCAGGTTCAGTTTGTGGTCCCACCGGGATTTGGATTGTGGGACACTCCTTTGTACATTGGGTCACAATACGCGCTATATGCCAGCCAGGGGGGCAGAATCTAGGTTTCAATCCTGCACACAAGTCCATCAGGTGGCTGAGAAGTAGGGGAATGGTTTGGCCACAATTACTGGGGGTGCTTTCAGATGCCAGAAACAGATGGGGGAAACCAAACGTTATTATCCTACATCTAGGAGGGAATGATATGGGAGCATTGCCAGTCCTAGAGTTAGTTAACATCATGAAAGCTGACATTAAGTGGATACATTCGGCTTTTAACGGGGTTCGATTGGATTGGTCCAATATAATCTCCTGAGGCCACTGGCGCCATATGACATCTGCCAGTGCTGTGTATAGGGTGCGTAAGAGCATCAATCGGGAGGTAGGAAAGGCTGTCACGGCAAGGGGTGGATTTGTGGTTAAACACGAGTTCATAAGAGCTGAAAAGGAACTATTATATAGACCTGATGGTGCATCTATCGAATACTGGTATAGACTTATATTTACAGTATATTAGAACAGTGATTCGCACCCTGCTATGAGACATATGCTGGGTTTAGTTCTTCCTTTAAGTCAGAGTAACGTGGCAGCGAGATGTAGATCTCTGGTGGCGAGAGGCAGTGACTGGTTGCAAGAAAGGAAATGGAGAACAGGGAGAGTCATGGCCAGGCTGACGGGAGGGGCGGTCCCCCACAGGTCCACCTGTGTGCCCTTCCCCCCCGTGTAGGTAGGCCAGAAAAACTCCGAAAACCCCCAAGTATCATTTCCTACCGAGCAGATTGCCCTTTGCAGTAATCCGAAAGCCGATGTCCTCTTGTTGTCCTGGGTTTCTATAGATATGTAAATATGCCGCCATAGTTGGGCTTGTCAGCTCGAGTTATAGAATTGTATTCAATAAAGTTTGCCGTGATGGCCTGTTTTTTATACCCACAAAGAGTGTGTCAGTCTCATTTATTCATTATTAGTTAAGTTTGTTAAGTCTTAGACTGGGGAATGACCGAATAGGCCTTTAACCCTTAAGTTATTGTAGGGACCTAAATGGGCCTGTAACGTTCTAAGGGTTTAGGCATTAGGGAAAGGGAGAGGAGAAAAGGCGGTGCATAGTTAGCAACATTGTTGAAGATTTGTGGGAGGCTTCCTACCTTTAAAAAGCCATGCTTGTGTGTTTCCCAGCCTCTTCTTCCTGTGATCCTGAGCTGGACGGTTTTTCCCTCCATCCCCTTTTTCTTGGCGCGACAGAAAGTTAAAAAAATTTTTTTAAAAAAAAATGTATATATCATTAAAATAAAGAAAGTAAAACAAAGATTAATGCAATTTGGTCAGTAATGGCTTGGGCGGTTTTATTCAAATCCATTCGTGTAAGACCATTACCTTAATATAGGTGCCTCCCTTGGTTGACTAGCCGGTCTTTGCGGCTGCTAGTCACCATGCCTTATGTTGGAGAAGTACAGAACCCTAAAGCTAGAGGAAGCGGCTGGTTGCGAGAAAGGAAATAGAGAACAGGGAGAGTCATGGCCACACTGACGGGAGGGGTGGTCCCCACAGGTCCACCTGTGTGCCCTTCCCCCCGTGTAGGTAGGCCAGAAGAACTCCAAAAACCCCTAAGTATCATTTCCTACCGAGCAGAGGGCCCTCTGCAGTAATCCCAAAGCCGCTGTCCTCTTGTTGTCCTGGGTTTCTATAGATATGTAAATATGCCGCCATAGTTGGGCTTGTCAGCTCGAGTTATAGAATTGTATTCAATAAAGTTTGCCGTGATGGCCTGTTTTTTATACCCACAAAGAGTGTGTCAGTCTCATTTATTCATTATTAGTTACGTTTGTTAAGTCTTAGACTGGGGAGTGACCGTATAGGCCTTTAACCCTTAAGAACCTTGTTGGGTTTTTTTAACCTATCAAACTATATATATATATATATATTTTATTTTTTTTTAAAACTTGTTTTTTTATTAAATTTTCAGGTATACATATAGACAGATAACAAATATAGACATATAATGCATAAGAGATGACATTGTGAATACAACAATATCTTTAAGGTTCAAAAGTCCATAAGTAGTCCATTTGGTGAAAGATAAAATGTTTTAGCCTGTTGTTGTCCTGTTAATATAATTATAATACAGTGATGGAACCGTTTAGTTGTTATCGCATTAGTCCAGATTCGGTTCATCTTCTTCTGAAGAGTATGCACAAAATAGTCAAACATAGAAACTTTGTTGTGTAACACAACTAACTTAAACTAAAAACTATTAAAACAACAAATATTATATTCAATGACGCAGGTTTGGAAAGATATTAAAGCTCGAGTTTTCATATTACTTAGTGCGTAAGATAAGTTCTGGTCATGATGTTAAAACTGACTACTAGTTTCATGAGTTTTAACTATTAGAAAAAGAAGGGGAAGGGTCCAGGCTAGGGCTTGTTTCATCTAATGATTCCCATTTAAACTTTGCATCAAGGAAAAGGGTCAGTTTGTCTCGTTTATAGTATCCATATTGTTCTAATGGAAGAATTTCATTTGTTTTTTTTTGCTTCCATAGTTGGTATGTTGAGATTTTTTTAGCAGACAACCCAACGTATTGGTCTAATCCCATTTTGGTATATTTCATGCCATTGTTTCCCCGCCAAATGTAGTCATATTAAAAAACAAACGTTGGGTTTCTCACTGAAATTACTTAAATACCGCTTGTGTAGTCATAACACAAATGGTTGCAAAAGCCTCTCTGGGATCTCCTTTGTTCAGAAATAGCAGACATGCGTGACTTTGCCATTGATTTTTGGTAATTATAAGGCCACTAATTGCAGCTGCACACCAGATGTCTAATATTCCTGGCAGTGAAGGGGTTAATCAGGTAGCTTATAGGGTAAACTTTAGCTATAGATTCCGCCCAAACAGCTCTTTCCTCCCTCACCCCCCTACCAAATGGTCACAAGCATCTTAGGTACTGGAAGGCAGTCTAGGGAGAGTATTTTTTTATTTCTGTAGTTTAATCAACCATCCTCGCCCACCCACCTCCCTGCTCCCCCAAAAGGCTCTGGAACCCTCCCCCTCACTAGATGTCACCATCTTAGGTACTGGCTGTCTGCCAGCACCTAGTTTGTATTTTCTTTTCGTATTTTTCCTAATATTTATTTTATTTTTGTAGTGTAGTAAACCGACACTCTCCCTCCCCTTCCTCCTCCAAGCGATCAGCATTTGAGACCCCCCTTCCCCCTGTCAAAACCCTTTTCCGTAGTGTAGGGAACACATCACTCCCTCTCCCTTTTTTTCTGCAAGTAGGGAACCCTCCTGCGATGCATGACCAGCTTACCTCCCTCCTTCCCTCCAACATAACCCAAGGCATCACCGTAAGCTGACGCACTAAAACAGTGATAACTTTTACTAGAAGCATTTTGCCAATACAAATATATTGCAAATATGTTTCTATTCAAAGATTTAATTCATCTATGTGCAGTTAAAGTTTGACCGGAATGTCCCTGTAAGACGTTAAAGGGATGTGAAACCAAATATTTTTCTATCGTGATGCATTTAAGAATGTTATACATTTGCAAGAGCACTAGATGGGAACACAACATACTGCCTTATAATGCTTCACACGCATGCATGCTACCTATCTAAGGGCCAGATTACTCTTAAATACATATTTCAATATATATGTGTATATTCCTATACCTGCATATCTATTCCTATAGATATTATTAAATATATATTTCTATATACAGGTAGCCCTCAGTTTATGCCGGGGTTAGGTTCCAGAAGGAATGGTTGTAAATCAAAACCGCTGTAAATTGAAACCCAGTTTATAATGTAAGTCAATGGGAAGTGAGGGAGATAGGTTCCAGGCCCCTCTCAAAATTGTCATAAGTAACACCTAATACATTATTTAAAAAGCTTTGAAATGCAGACTTTAAATGCTAAACAGCATTATAAACCTAATAAAATAATCACACAACACAGAATATATAATTAAACTAAGTTAAATGAACAAAAACATTTGCTTAACAGCATTATAAACCTAATAAAATAATCACACAACACAGACTTCACTTGCATTTTTCTGCAAACAGTTCTTTCTATGCATTCCAATCTGGACTGAGTTATAGACAGGAAGATCTTGTTCCTTTGAAATCTGCTCGATAGCTCAGGTCTGGTTAAACTGATTAATTTCAGCTTGCTTGGCTTTGCTGCAACACAAGCGGACAGCTCCACCTACTGGTTATTTTAATAAATGAACTGCTTCTCAATGCTTTTCAATAGCAGTCACATGACTGGAAAAAAAGGTTGTTATTCTGAAACGGTGTAAATTGAACGGTTGTAAAACGAGGGCCACCTGTATTTATAAGACTGTTCATGTAAAATACATATCTATACCTATATATCATATATAGGTATAGATATGTATTTTGCATGAACAGTCTTAGAAATATATAGAAATATATATTTAATAATACAAGTACATTACTTTCTATGTGAAGAACATAAGAATGTAAAATATGAGTTACGCGCATCACTTTTCTCAATTTAGATCTTAACGCGGTCAAGTTTAGTGCACATGAGAACTTGGTATTCTTAAGGCTCGTTATTAAAATATTACATATAAAATATATTTAAAAATATATAAATTATTAAAACTTATTTTTATTAATTTGTATTTTTTTATTGCGCTACTTCCGACACCTGATAAACCCCTTATCGCTCACACATAAAATTAGCACTTCACTTGTGTTCTAGCCCTAAGTATGCTCTTCAACAATGAATACTATGAGAATGAAGCATATTTGATAATATAAATAAACTAGAAGCTTTTTTTTAAGTCGTATGCTCTATCTGAAACATGAAAGAAAATTTGGGGTTTATGTCCCTTTAAAGAACTTTAACTTGTTCTATTTGCATGCACAACATATTTTTAAACATCTTTAAAGAGTGCCCTTTCAAATACGTGATACAAAACTTTAGAATTGAATGTCCTTTAAAAGGGACACGGGAGGAATGCATTTGATATAATATATCACCTCTTTCTGACTTGTAGTGGTAAATTGCAGGACAACAATAAAATATGCAAAATTTTAAATAACAGGTATATGCTTTTGCAAGGTCTGGGCCCTCTCCTGGGCTAGGGCTGCACTCAGTACAGTCAATCAGAGGCTTAAGCACTTCAGAATGGAAACAACTTCCTAATTCTCATTACCCAGGGGATAGGCAGAGCTATCTACATTCAGAGTCTTGTTTCATGTCCATGACAACAGCAGCCAGAAAAAATGGCAATATTGTCCCCACAACAATGTCTCAAATCACCATTATGACTGTGCCATACTTGCTCACAGTTACATATGGACAAATTGTGCAGCAAAATTTTGATGTTGCAGTTTTTCATACTACCCAACAATTTAAGGAAATGGACTTGTGGAGGAAGGCCTAGCTGTGATTTGTGGTTAGGGCCTTGATAGGAGGGGCAGAAATACAGGTTGCTGCTGTGGGCTGGGTGGGCATTTACCCTAAAAACCAGGACATTTGCCCTGTTCAGAAAAGCTGCAGACAGACCTCCTGACCTGTGAAGATCCACAAAAGTTGGGAGGTTTGATAATATTTTGCTGTGGACATTTTGGCCTAGATTTAATTTTTATACATGTTGTCATGCAAATAATCAGTCTCAGTTTGGCTATTTTTGTTTCCTTAGTAATAGTATTTTAGTCCATTAGATCATGTTGGATTTCATCCACCTGCCTAAAATATCTGGATTTCCTACATACAGATTGACTATAAACGCAAATTGACTTTCCCATCAAAAAATTAATTAATTATAGCTAATTACTGCATTGCCTGTTTAATTTTAAGGTTATCATTTTTCAACATTCTTAATTTATTACACTGGTACTCAGAGATTAGTCTAGAAACAGCCACACCATTGTTGTTAATCTGTAATCCAGGATTATTTCTGTTCTGAGGTTGTACCAAAAGATTGCAAAAAGCAGATATGGTGCCACCGTGCCCATATTTAGAAAGGGACCAAAGTGGTTTAATGAAGGACAGATTGTGTCAGACTAACCTAATTGTATTCTATGAGGAAGTTAGTAAAAGTATAGATGACGGTGTTGCTGTCAATGTGATTGATTTAGATTTTGCTAAAGCATTTGATGCAGTTACACATAGAAAATCATTGTAGTAATTGAGAGATTGGTTTGGAGGGAAATGCTTGTGCTTGGATTGAAAACAGGCTTAAAGTGATAGTAAACTCTCCCCTTTTTAAAATCAGGTCCAGAATGTTAATGATATTTTAGATGGAGTTTACTTTATCAGTTGTAATGAAGATGCACTATAACTTACTTTTAATATTGATATAAAATTCAAATTCCCCACGCTCCACCACCCACTTTAAAAGTCAATTCAAACTTTTAGCTCACAGAAAAATGTACTTTTGTAGTGGGCGGTGGAGCACGGGTACTAGAATTTCATATCTATATTAAAAAGTTATAGTGCATCTTCATTACAACTGATGAATTAAAGGGACACTGAACCCAAATATTTTCTTTTGTGATTCAGATAGAGCATGCAATTTTAAGCAACTTTCTATTTGACTCCTATTATCAAATTGTCTTCATTCTCTTGGTATCTTTATTTGAAATGCAAGAATGTAAGTTTAGATGCCGGCCCATTTTTGGTGAACAAACTGGGTTGTTCTTGCTGATTGGTGGATAAATTCACCCACCAATAAACAAGTGCTTTCCATGTTTCTGAACCAAAAAAATAGCTTAGATGCCTTCTTTTTTCAAATAAAGAAAGCAAGAGAACAAAGAAAAATTGATAATAGGTGTAAATTAGAAAGTTGGGTTCAGTGTCCCTTTAAACTCTATCTAAAATATCACTAAGATTCTGGATCTGATTTTATAAAGGGAGGGATTTACCATTACTTTAAATATAGACCCAATGAAAATTCTCAAATTGGCAAAAGTGGTAAGTGGAATATGCCAGGGTTCTGTCCTGGGTCCACTTCTATTTAACTTGATCTTGAAAGGAGCATAGAAAGTTAAATGTTTGCAGATGACACAATATTAACACCTAGATTACAAGTTTTATTTTTTTTTTCCTTTTAGTTTTTTTAGTATAGGATTTTTTTTAGAATAGGGCTTTTAATAAAAAAAGAGATCAAATCACTTTAGGGCAATGCTATACAAAATGCCCTTAGATTAGTTTTTTTAGAATCGGTTTAATTTTCCGGGTAGTATAATAGCTGTAATTTCTTTAGGGCAATGTCCAACCAAATGCCTTTATCAGGGCATTCTTTTTTTTTTTTTTTTTTTTTAAGGCTAAGGTAATTTTTTACTTTAGGTTTTTTTTAGATTATGTTGTTGTTGTTTTTTTTTTTTGGGGGGGGGGGTACTTGCCATGTTTGTCTTGCCACATTATCAGTGCGAGGCAGTTAGTATAGGTTTAGGCAAAATAAGGTCACACAGTCATTATTTGAAGTGTTCCTACACAGAAACCATGTTTCTTTTCAGTGAGTGCACTGTCTGCACTGTGTAGGAACACTTCAAATACGCCCCCCAGCTGCAGAAAGTGCTAACAAGTGGCGATGCCAGAGATGTTTTGCTGATGTAGCGCTCCTCATTATATCTATGGGAGACACATCCCTACTCGCCGGGACTCCCACCATATATATTCACAGCTGAAAAGTAATTTTTTTACCCCCTGGCTGCCAGTGACACACAAATCTCTCATTTTTTATTTGTCAGTAAAGTAGTGATTTGACCTCTTTATTTTTAAACCAACACCAGTAAAAACACAGAGAAGGATTTTACCCATTGGCTACACATAACACAGAAAGGGCAGTGCACATCAGCACCAATAACATACAAGACTGATTTCTTTAATACTTTACCTACATATTTGTAATGCATGGGACACCTTTAAAATTTAACTGCCCCTTAGGAGACTTTAAAAATCATTACTGGACATTTTAACTATCAAGTGTTTTTGTATAGATTTTACTGGATTGCCTGCTTAAATAATGGACTTTCTGGTTAAATACTGGTCAACTATCAACCCTAAATAAAAAACTATCATTCAAAATTTGCTACCAACCCAAAATTCTGCTGCTCTGGGCAGGCCTAGGACAACATATATATACTAATGGGTTTGATATATCAATTAGCAAGACTTATAGGGGCCTATTTATCATTGTGCGAGCAGACATGATCCGATATAGCGGATCATGTCCGCTGCACATTGATAAATGCTGACAGCATACGCTCTCGGCATTTATCATTGCACCAGCAGTTCTTGTGAACTGCTGGTGCAATACCGCCCCCTGCAGATTCACAGCCAATCGGCTGCTAGCAGGTGGTGTCAATCAACCCGATCGTATTTGATCGGCTTTATTTCTGGCGATTTCTGTCTGCCACCTCAAAGCAGATGGACAGGTTATGAAGCAGCAGGTCTTTAGACCGTTGCTTCAAAACTTCTGTTTCCGGCGAGCCTGAAGGTTTGCCGGAAAAACGGGGCATCAATCTGCATGCGGAGCTTGATAAATAAATTCAAGAAAAAAGTCACATGCAGCATAAAACATTTTACATTTTTTCACAATGATAGAAAATGAGTACTTTTCAGTAAGAAATAATGCGAGTGACGAAAATACCGGCTGACAGGTTAATTTTCCCAGATCAGCTGCTTGCTGTAATCAGAGCACAGCTGAATAAAAATATTGAAATGGAACCTTACAAATCCCTATGGCTTTATAATTATGTTCAAAGCTTTGCTTTAATAAGTTACATATGTATGTGCACTTAAATACTACCTAGAAATGAAAAATAAGCAATGCTCATAATATGGGTAGCGGGTACAGTATTTTATATCTATCCACACTTGTGTCTGTCATCTTTTTATATCAGGAACTTCTCCAGAACTCAAACTGCAATTTTTATTTTAAGTTATATTTTTATGATTAAACCATGTTAATATTTGAGCAGCCAGAATTCTAGTAATGAGTATTTTGCATTTTAAAGAAAAATGAATGTATTTTTTTGTTCTTGGGTGCATTTTAAAGAGGGTATTTAAGAGGGTATTTAAAATGCATAAATACAAAATGGAAGTTTAAATGATTTCAACACATTTATGCAGATATTTTGCAAATAAGTGCTCAGTTAATATCTACTTTGCAAATAAAAAAATATATTTCAAACCCTTTAATTTCCTTGTGACTATAATATATATTTGTATACCCACCAGTATACACAAAACACACATATAATGTACAATGCCATATCATATCTTCACCCCACATTCCTCGATTTTGTTTTATTTCACCCTTTAATGCCACTTCCTTTCAGTCCCCCATTAAATATTTACACCTATGTTGCTTTTGTCTTTTACTCTCTGTTTACAATTCCCTTCTAAACTTTCCTTTTGTTCTCCCCCAAAACAAAACCCAACTGTGCAAGAGACAAAGCTGTTCAATATCTGCTACTCTTATATTCCAAGTCATTTATAAAAGGACAATACAATATCGATTAATTTATGGTGATTTGAATAATAAAAATACGTCATTTTAAATTAGTTAAGTAAATAATGTATATTACTCTATTTATAACAGTTTAGGGGGCCAATTCATCAAATACCGGATGGTCATGATTTGCTGTGCAATGCCTCCCCCTGCACGTTCGCAGCCAATCGGCTGCTAGCAAGGGGTGTCAATCATCCCGATCGGATTGAATCGGATGATTGCAGTCCGCCAGTTGAGAGGTGGAGGACGAGTTAAAGGGACACTGAAGTCAAAATTAAAATTTCATTATTCAGATAGAGCATCCAATTTTAACCACTTTCCAATTTACTTCCATTAACAAAATGTGAACAGTCTTTTTATATTTAAACTTTTTGAGTCACCAGCTCCTACTGAGCATGTGCAAGAACTCACAGACTAAACGTGTATGCATTTGTGATTGGCTGATGGGTGTCACATGGTACATGTATGCATTTGTGATTGGCTGATGCCTATTACAAGGTACAGGAGGAGTGGAAATAGACATAACTTTTAAAATTGTCAGAAAAAAATCTACTAGTCATTTGAAGTTCAAACTAAGTGCTATTGCATTGTCTCGTTATCTTGCATTTGTTGATTATGCAATTCTACTGTGTTGACTGGTCCTTTAAGGATCAGTGGTCTTATAATCGCTGCTTCTTAACTTATGTTTCCGGTGGGCCGTGGGTAGATTGCAGCTTCCGCTGCTTGATAAATCTACCCTTAGCTGTTGAATGTGTTCACACTGATTAACAAAATGATCTATACTTTAATACATAGTTCCATTCTCATGCACTATTATACATTTTACCTCAGTCTCAGTCTAGTTTAAGTCTAGTTAAGTCTCATTATTTTGTAGGATAGCTCCTTTCCCAGCCAAGTCAGCCACATTGTCTTTACCACATGTAATACAAGTTAATCCATGATTAAACCAACTTGTAAAAGCTTTTACTGTGACATTAGCACAATGCAAAAGGCCAATGCTTTTATTTGTTTCTAGATACATACCCTAGTGGTCCTAGAAACTGAAACTGTCTACATGTTAAAGTCTCATAGTCCCAATTATCCTCTAGAGTAGCAGTTTTTAAATTTGGTTTTGAGTACAGTTTCGAAGCATTGTAAGGGACTGCTTCCTCTTTTCATAGTCATTAAGTCATTGTGCACACAAGAAATACACTAGCGCTGAACTTGAACATGGCTCATCTGGTACTGAAATTTAGCACCATATAATAATAATGTAGTTCTTATATTTTTGTTATATAGTAATCATTGCCATAAGTGGACATATATCCTTGGTTATAATGTCAATTTATATATAGACTATTGTGTAATCTGTTATGATAACATGAAGTCTGTTCATACCATCTGATTGACAGTTACCACATTCTTTGATTGCTGTATATATTAAAGAGTCAGATATGCTTTGAATGTGGTGGGTCTCATCATGCAGAGCAATACAATTAGGCAGAAAAGCACACAGCCAGGCATCCTGGGGATGAGTTCATGCCTGAGCCTTGTTACAATTCAGCCTTGCAATAGAAATTGCTCATATGACATGTAGCTTTCCAAGCTAATGTCACCACTTTATATTGGCCAGCTCAGTTATGTTGATTTCGGGTACATTATTAACATAGCCAACAACATACCATGATCAATTTCAATGAATTTATATATATATATATATATATATATATATATATATATATATAATATATATATATATATATATATATATATATATATATAATAATAATAATAGCAAGAACTAGCACTCACTGGATTTATTCAAACACCAAAAAGTTTAATGTGACGTTTCGGAGACAAAGTATCCCCTTCCTCAGACAAAGGTGAAATAGTGATACAAGCAGTATAAAAAGCAAACAAACAATGCTGCAGCTTAGTGATGCTTTCCACCTAGCCCTATTACACTTTTTTCTAGACCTTGTGTGTTTAGGTTCTTAGCCCACGATATATTTTTATTTGTAATTCTGATTTGTATTTACTTATTTTACTATTTGTATTTACTTATTTTACTGTTTGTGTTTGCCACTTGTGTGCGGTTGGCCCAAGCGCTGCGTGCGCATTATGCTCCTGTAGTCTAGGTGACGTGACGTCCCCAACACGCTTCTGCCTTTCCGGTTCATGGCGTGGAGGGACCAGGATCAGTTTACCGATCCAGAATTTGTTTGCCACTAAGTAAGTGCGCTTTAGGATTAAGGTTTTTGAAACAGGTATTAATATATTACGTTTTCTCTCCTAAACTATTATGGTGTGCATGCTCTTACATCTGTATGATTGGACAGTGAAATGGGTATGCGTGTTTATACTTTTGCAGATACGCTGGTTGCTCCATTTTACAGTTTCAGTATGTGATATGTGTGTCCAATACTTAGCCATTTGTGGGGATTAACTCTTGATGTTAAGATTGCATATTGTTTGATATATGTATATTAATAAATAATTATTTAGTTAGGGTTTCATATTGATATAGTGCTGCACGCTTGAATCTTCATCACTTGATCACTATACCAAAAAAAAAATTCAAATTTGATTTAGCAACACTGATACTATGTTTGGTATGGTTGCCATGACTACCATACTACCATTCCCCTGAGGAAGGGGATACTTTGTCTCCAAAACATCACATTAAACTTTTTGGTGTTTGAAAAAGTCCAGTGAGTGCTAGTTCTTGCTATTATTATCTATTACCCACTAGCACCCTGGCTGCTGAACCGTTGAAGTGAGAGTTCTCATCTTGGGACTATATATATATATATATATATATATATATATATATATATATATATATATATATATATATATCCGAAATGATGAGAAGAGTGAAGGTATTCACCTTACCAGAAATTACCTCAATCTAATGAGGTAAGTTGCCTCTTCTGTGAGGGAGAAACCTCCACCGTTCTTTTTGGACTGTTGGAATAATTTTCATTCACCTCCTGGAGTGTGTAGTTGATATTAGTTCTTTTAGCCTCTCATTCAGCAAAAGCACTGCTTTTTAGAGTGATAGGTGTATTAGAAATCCACTACAGCTTTGCATACTGTACATGTGATGATGCTCTCGCAAAGCTGTAGTGGATTTCTAATACACCTTTCACTCTAAAAAGCAGTGCCTTTTGCTGAACAAGAGGATAAAAGGAGAACTACTATCAACTACACACTCCAGCAGGTGGATGAAAATGATCCCAACAGTATTATTCACAGAAGCGGAAACTTACCTCATTAGATTGAGGTCATTTCTGGTAAGGGGAACACCTTCACTCTTCTCATTATTTTGGATTTTTTATGAACTATTATATCTGACATTTGGAAGATTCAACTGTTTATTTGATGTAGTATAGAATAGCGCTGTTTCCCTCTCTGTTATATTGTATTTTCCTTATAGGTGATAATATGAGTCTTTACTTCTATTATACTACACATCTATATGTCTTTTTAACAGCTGCTGAATTTTCTGCATTTACTAGCGCATACTTGCAGTGCCGCTTGCCCTAAGATTCAGCCCACTTTGTGTTCTGCATTTTGGGACATTCTACTTGTTTGTACATATATATAAATAATGTAAACTTGCATGTATATGTTTACAAGTAAAAGAAAAATAAATTGAGTGACTTGACAATTTGAGCTTGACTTTTTTCTTGTGTGTGTATTTCATACTAATAATTTAATACATGATTAGGATTTTCCATCCATACCATTTCTTAGTTTGATTGGCTGTTCTTTAATCTAACATTCAATTTATTGTGGTTTAAAATGCTTTTGCTGATCTGTTGTAGAAGTATTTTGTGTACATGTTTAGTTTATATTATGTTAATGTTTGAGTTTGTTTATTGTGAGTTTGAAATAACACTAAAAACAGACACATTCATGTTTTAATGCATATTTTATAAACATAAATGCAGTATCCAACTGAAAAAATGCATATATGTCAAAACTAATGTATTTAATTGGAACAATTATAGTGATGCATTCAAGCAAATTCATTCCGTCCCTGTATCTTTAAATAGCGCTAGTTATTTTAAACATAAACATATTGCAATGCCTCATTATACAAAACCTGTTGCAGAATGTAAGGCATGTTAAATAAATGATCAGTTTTATAAATTAGTACATGTTAACCATATGTTTAGAAATGAATTGTGGCATTGAGCATGCTTAGTACAGTATGAGTGAGGTAAGCATGTGGACACAATTCATTTAATATTATTAATTATTATTCAAATGCAAAAAAATGTTCCTTTATTCTAGAGTTTAACATCTTTTACATTAAAAACATACAAATTCATGATTTTTAGTATTTGACACATAACTTTATGTTTTGGTGGTGCGGAATCTGTTGGCGCTCTACAAATAACCGATAATAATAATAATAATAATTTCTAATGAGCAACAAATTTGGAATTGAGTAATTCTGTTTTTGATTGTTCATTGGAGAAACCTTCTGAGATAAATAAGAGACCACTCTTGGACCCCTGATACTTCATAATATCTTCGCATCATCACTATTGGGTGTTATTGGAATCATAGTTCTAGTGAAAAGTATGTAACAATCGTCCTCACCTTTAATGACATTTGAAATGTAAAAAAAATAAAATAAAGAAGTTACATTTGAAAATAGGATTATATAAACTTGAAGAGAGTCAAGAGGACACAAAAAGAGTTCACTCTATTAACCCACTTTAACCTGTAATTCATTGAACATGCAACAGATGTAACTCCACAAATAGGCAAAACCCTATGTCGTCAGCTCCAGCCCTGGCACTCTCAGCAAACACGCTATCTACAAAAATGCTCACGTGCCTGGAGGAAATCCCGCTCTGAACCCGATTAACTACACTATAAGTTCATTCTTTATCCTTACTCCTCTGCCCTTCACTTAGCCAAGCAAAACTACTTCTCTTCTCTCATATCTTCTCACTCCTCAAACCATAAACATCTCTTCTCCATTTTCAGCACTCTCCTCTATCCACCTGCACCACCCCCTTCATCTGCCTTTAGTGCTCAATACTTGGCAGACTATTTTTTCAACAAAACACTTACCATCCAAAATAACATCCCACCACAAGACTGCAACCTTCCATCTCCGCCCCTGGTCACCCCCTCCACCACTCTCAGTACCTTTCCCCTAACCACTGAGATTGAAGTGAGTTCCCTAATATCTCCCTCACACCTCACTCACTACCTGTCCCCTTGACCCTATCCCTTCTAATACCTTCTCTGTCTTCTACCCTCACCCTAGCTCTTACTCACATATTTAACCAATCCCTTACTACTAGTTCATTTCCATCATCCTTCAAACATGCAAAGATCACCCCAATCCTCAAAAAACCCTCCCTTGACTCCAATTCTCCTACAAACTACCGCCCCATATCACTGCTTCCGCTAGCTTGTAAAGTCCTGCAAAAACTAGTTTTCAATCGCATAACCCACTTCCTATTCTCCAACTCATTGCTTGACCCCCTGCAATCTGGCTTCCGTCCCCAACACTCAACTGAGACTGCCCTCACCAAGGTTGCTAACGATCTTCTCTCTGCTAAAAACAATGGCCACTATTCTATACTTATCTTACTTGACCTCTCTGCTGCCTTTGACACTGTTGACCATCCCCTCCTCCTACGGACTCTCAGCTCCCTTGGCCTCTTTGACATTGCCCTCTCCTGGATCCACTCTTATCTCTCTAATAGGTCCTTTTCTGTCTCATTTGCTGGTGACTCCTCCTCTCCATTGCCTCTGTCTGTTGGAGTACCTCAACTTCCTCAAGGCTCTGTTCTAGGCCCTCTACTCTTCTCTATTTATACTTCCTCACTGGGTAAACTTATCAGTAGCTATGGCTTCAACTATCACCTCTATGCTCATAATACTCAGATCTACCTATCCAACCCTGCATTCTCTCCTTCTGTCCTTTCCCACATCAGCGACTGCTTATCTGGAATTTCTTCCTGGATGGCCTCTCACCACCTAAAAATCAACATGTCCTAGACTGAGCTCCTTCTAACCCCCCATCTAATTCTACTCCAGTTTCTAACTTTACTATCACTGTTGGTGACACCACTATCTCCCCATCACCCCAAGTCCGCTGCCTAGGAGTTACACTTGACTCCAATCTGACCTTCATACCCCACGTCCAATCGCTCTCTTTATCCTGTCACAACCTCCTACGCAATATCTCCAAAATGTGTCCTTTTCTGAGTGCTGAAACTACTAATCCATTCCCTAGTAATTTCCCGGCTTGACTACTGTAACAACCTACTAACTGGCCTTCCTCTCTCCCGCCTCTCCCCCCTTCAATCCATCCTAAATGCCTCTGCTAGGCTAATCCACCTCTCCTGACACTCTGTATCCGTTGCACCCCTCTGTGAGTCCCTTCATTGGCTCCCCATTCACAGCAGAATTAAATTCAAAATTCTCACTCTGACCTACAAAGCCCTTACCAATGCACCCCCCCCCCCCATTTGTTCTCACTCATCAACAAATATACTCCAGCCCGTCCCCTAAGATCCAACAATGATCTACTCCTTGCCTCTTCTACCATCACCTCCTCCCATGCTAGACTACAGGACTTCTCTTGTGCGGCACCAACCCTCTGGAACGCACTTCCTCGAGCTGTCAGACTTTCCCCCAACCTCTCCTCCTTTAAACGCTCCCTAAAGACCTTCTTGTTTAGGGAAGCCTATCACTAAATCAGTAACTAATGAATTCCACTTGCCTAATAGTTGCCCTCATCTAACTCCACACTAACATTATTACCACCTTTGCAGTGCCCACCTCCTGTTTCTCACCCCCCTACCCATTTAGATTGTAAGTTCCCACGGGAACAGGGCTCCCAATTCCCCTTGTATTTGTTTGTTAAATTTTGTCTGGTGTCTCATATTGTACTGTCCTTTTATCTTTGTTAACCATGGACAGCACTGCGGAATCTGTTGGCGCTTTATAAATAAAGAATAATAATAATAAACTCCTATCAAGACAAAAAACTCAGCGGTGATGCATGCACTGAAGGGTCCTTTCTAGCATTATTTGGTACCTTTATTCCTCCAAAGCAGTTTACAAATTTTTGTCTATAGTGTCAACAAAACTTACTTGCAGGGGTCAATCTTCAACGGCATCAAGTGGCGCAGCATCTGTAAGAACGATACTGGTAAAGGTTTGATAATCATCAACTGCATTAGATTTAAAATGGATCACCATTGGTGCAGCATCTCTTAGAAAAAGCACTTCTTTCTCATCACAGTTTTCATGTGGGGGAGCAGTGTTCTCAGCACATCCCAATTAAACCCATTAAGATCCATTTTAAGATCCAAGACTCTCCCTTGTAAACCATGCCATAGGCCTCTGATGTAAAACATTGTGGGGGACACCATCACTGCTTCTCACCTCATTAGTTGATAGACTGGATAAAGACAGCTAATTTTTCTTTTGAGAATTTAAACTTTTATCAAAACATTGATCAAGTAGTAAATGCAATCTGGTGAAATTCTTCCTCCTGAAACTCTTGTACAGTTAATGCCATATCATGTAGCTGTGAGTTAGCAGATAAAATTGAAAGAAATAAATCAGTTGAAGATAACAGTCTAAGTACGACTGCGTAACCCGGATAACTGGGGGGGGGGGGGTTGTGGTAACGTAGAAAGGCAGTGCACCTGGAGTCTCAATGGTCCAGATTAAGGCTGAAAGATCATAAATACAGCAAACATACATCAAACTGTAATTATAAGATGTTCAAATATAGCAGGTGCATGTAAGTATTCTGTAAGTTCCCAAAGACAGCCAGTGAATTAGCAGGGTCACATTAGCAGCCACCAATATTGCAGTGGTCATGGCTGCTGTCCAGACACTGCTTACTAAAGAAACGTTAATTTAGTCAACTAATAATTTTCATCAAAGTTTTCGTCAACAACACATTTTTAGTGACTAAAACTAGACTGGAACTAAATAAATACTAAGTATAATGACTAAAACTATAATGAAAATCTATTGACATTTTAGTTGAAACTAGACTAAAATGTTAGGGAGGGACGTTTTGGGAAGAAATCCAATCGGAACTAATCTCTTTGGACTTCCAGTCCTATACAGATGGCTAAGTAATATGTGCAATGGCATTACAGCTGATAGAGTTATTTTTAATATTTTAGAGTTGCCCTTCTGCTTGAAAAAATGAAGAATGTCATAATGCAAGTTGTTATAATCAATGTATATCTAATTACTGGCCATTTGTGGAAAGTATTAAAAAAAATTCTTTATGAGACTTGGTGTTATTTAATTTTAAGATAAATAAAGACATGTTATATATCACAACAGTTAATTATGTGTCTGTATTGCATGTTCAAACCTTAATACCCTAAGTAATAACAGGTTAATAGTTGTTTTCTCCAGAGTATATAATGAGTTTGGAAATTCTAGAGAAATGTTTATATAATGCATAACACAACTAAATCCACTAGATTCTAGTCGATTAAATCTACTATAGATTTAGTCGACTAAAATCTTATGATGTTTAGTCGACTAAAACTTGACTAAAACTAAAACAATTCAGATGACTAAAATATGACTAAAACTAAATGGCATTTTAGTCAAAAAACTATGGGGCCGAATTATCAAGGGCCGAACGGCCCCTGTTTCCGCGCGAGCCTTCAGGCTTGCTGGAAACAGCAGTTAAGAAGCAGCGGTCTTAAGAATACGATTGGGTTGATTAACACCCCCTGCTAGCGGCCGATTGGCCGTGAATCTGCAGGGGGCAGCATTGCACAAGCAGTTCACAAGAACTGTCAGCATTCATCGATGTCTGTCGGACATGATCCGCTTATGCGGATCATGTCTCACAGACCGATGATAAATCGGCCCCAATGACTAAAACTATCTCTAAATGTGCTGTCAAAATGAACACAACCTTTTTACTCTGAATTTCCCCAAAATATATGGTAAATAAAATGTTCCTTACCAAATAGGTTTATGTTACTCAAACTAAGAATGTTCCATTCACAAAAAGTTTTAATATATAAATACTGTATTTAAAACAAATATATTAATATCCTTTAAATATGTACCTTACCATAGATGTAAGACACTCGCTCTCTCCTAAGCTATCATGACATTTACTTATTTAGCAGTTTTCCATATCATAAATAAATCACATAGAAAAGTGGATGCTTGGTCCACCACACAAATAGGTGAAATGTGTTCACAAACAAGCTCTAAATGGAAATAATATTCACTAGAAGTGCAAGATAAAAAGAAAGGGCGCCTCCTTGTGCAGATAAGTTACTAAATGCCTCCACCATATTCACCCCACAGATTTAAACTCACAAAGGTGTTAGCACTCAAATGTGCTATATCTGGCGTACTGAGAAATCGCATTGTCTCAGCTCAATCCTCAACGTCTCCCCGCTTGATACAGGTAATCACTGAATCCTAATGTTACTTGCAACTCCTAGGTAAGGATACAGACTCCAAACTACTATGTGTAGCCATAAAACTTTAATAAAATATTAAAAACATATAAATACATGTGGCATTGTATAGAGGCTTACATACAATCCATGCTACCCATTTCTCAGCGTTAAATGAGGTTTCTTTAGGCATAATATTCACCTTTTTAAAGAGATATTAAACAGTTAAATCAAAGTAAACATAAAATAACAGATTGTGTAAAAAAACTGCAAATAACCTACTTGTTTTCTTTCAAAATGACCACTTACAAATTCTCAGTGTAGCCACTACCCTCAGGGAGAGAGCTGACATCTTCTGCCTGTTCTGAGCATGGGCAAATCTGATTGAATGTTTATCTAGTCCATTCACTTAATAGTAAACCAGCTCATGTTACTCTAGATGTTTTATGACATCAGGCTAGATAAACCTTCCTGTATGGAGCCCAGCCTAATTGTAGAGCTGTGACAGAAAATAATGGACACAGTAAATAAATAAATAATAAAATCCATTTAAAATGATGAATAATATGTATTGCAATGATTTATATTAAGTATAAGCTACCGCTTAGTGCTATTTTATTACAACAATGAAACAGTGTTTTATATTACTTTAAAGTAAGTTCTAAAAGTATATAAAAATACACTAGACTTATTGTAGCATAAATAAATCCACTTTTAGCGCCCATATAGGCCAACTAGACTGATTTCTTTAATACTAAACATCCATTCTGATCTGACAAAATGTATCTCCCGTCACTTAATAAAAAGCCTGAAGATTATGCTGAAAGACTTTGAAGATTTTTTTTTACTTTTAACCCCTTAACGACTGAGGACGTGCAGGGTACGTCCTCAAAAAAAAGGCAGTTAACGCCTGAGGACGTACCCTGCACGTCCTCGGTGTGGAAAGCAGCTGGAAGCGATCCTGCTCGCTTCCAGCTGCTTTCCGGTTATTGCAGTGATGCCTCGATATGGAGGCATCCTGCAATAACTCTAGATGGCCATCCGATGCAGAGAGAGCCACTCTGTGGCCCTCTCTGCACCGGACATCGATGGCCGGTATCGTTGGTGGGTGGGAGCCGACTTGGGAGGCGGGGTGGGCGGCCATCGATGGGCCGGGTAATGTAGAGGGGGGCGGGATCGGGGGCAGGGCCGATGGGGGCGCGCACGGACGCGCGCGCGTTCACGGGGGGCGGCGGGCGGGCGCGTGCACGGGGCGGGAGCGGGTGGGAACGCTACACTACAGAAAATATAACTGTGCATAAAAGTTTGAGAAAGGGGTATTTTTATTTGAAATATAAATCGAAGGTATCTAGGAGGGGGTGGGGGGTTGGTCTTTGGTGGGGCAGGGAGCTACACTACAGAAAAGGGGAAAAATAAAAAAATATAATCAATTTTATTCTAAACTGGGTACTGGCAGACAGCTGCCAGTACCCAAGATGGCGGCTATTAAGACAGAGGGGGAGAGTTAGAGAGCTGTTTGGTGGGGGATCAGTCAGGTTGGGGGCTAAAGGGGGGTCCTACAGAGCAGCATATGTAAATATGCCTTTTCTTTAAAAAAAAAAAAGCCCAAATATAGCTTTTATTTTAGTACTGGCAGTTTCTGCCAGTACTTAAGATGGCGGGGACAATTGTGGGGGAGGGAAGAGAGCTGTTTGGGAGGGATCAGGGGGTCTGATGTTTCAGGTGGGAGGCTAAGCTCTACACTAAAGCTAAAATTAACCCTGCAAGCTCCCTACAAGCTACCTAATTAACCCCTTCACTGCTAGCCATAATACATGTGATGCGCATTTAGCGGCCTAAGTACCAAAAAGCAACGCCAAAGCCATATATGTCTGCTATTTCTGAACAAAGGGGATCCCAGAGAAAAATTTACAACCATTTATGCCATAATTGCACAAGCTGTTCGTAAATAATTTCAGTGAGAAACAAAAAGTTTGTGAAAAAGGGAACTTTTTTTTTTATTTGATCGCATTTGGCGGTGAAATGGTGGCATGAAATATACCAAAATGTGCCTAGATCAATACTTTGGGTTGTCTGCTACACTAGACTAAAGCTAAAATTAACCCTACAAGCTCCCTACAAGCTCCCTAATTAACCCCTGCACTGCTGGGCATAATACACGTGTGGTGCGCAGCGGCATTTAGCGGCCTTCTAATTACCAAAAAGCAATGCCAAAGCCATATATGTCTGCTATTTCTGAACAAAGGGGATCCCAGAGAAAAATTTACAACCATTTGTGCCATAATTGCACATGCTGTTTGTAAATAATTTCAGTGAGAAACCGAAAGTTTGTGAAAAAGTGAACGATTTTTTGTATTTGATCGCATTTGGCGGTGAAATGGTGGCATGAAATATACCAAAATTGGTCTAGATCAATACTTTGGGATGTCTTCTAAAAAAAAATATATACATGTCAAGGGATATTCAGGGATTCCTGAAAGATATCAGTGTCCCAATGTAACTAGCGCTAATCTTGAATAAAATGGTTTGGAAATAGCAAAGTGCTACTTGTATTTATGGCCCTATAACTTGCAAAAAAAGCAAAGAACATGTAAACATTGGGTATTTCTAAACTCAGGACAAAATTTAGAAAATATTTAGCATGGGTGTTTTTTGGTGGTTGTAGATGTGTAACAGATTTTGGGGGTCAAAGTTAGAAAAAGTGTGTTTTTTCCATTTTTTTCTCATATTTTATAATTTTTTTTATAATAAATTATAAGATATGATGAAAATAATGCTATCTTTGGAAAGTCCATTTAATGGTGAGAAAAACGGTATATAATATGTGTGGGTACAGTAAATGAGCAAGAGGAAAATTACAGCTAAACACAAACACCGCAAAAATGTAAAAATAGCCTTGGTCCCAAACGGACAGAAAATGAAAAAGTGCTGTGGTCATTAAGGGGTTAATGATAAAATACTCATTACACTCCTTGTGCACATTTTTCCAGAAGTATAAAACATCCAGCTAACAATTAAGACACCATTGACCAATAAAATGCAAAATAAGTAATAAAAAAACACATTTACACCTTATTACATGCCAATCAAACATCCCAGCACATACAGTAAAAATGTATTAATTTAGAACAGAATTAAACAGCCTTTTTAACATTTTGGGCCAGATTATGAATGTAGCGCTAACGTTTGCATGCAAGCAATAAGGGGTGTATTGCGGGTGTTTGTGCTCGTCGGGTTAACTGCTAGTATTAAGAGTTGAAAGTAAACGCAATTGATTGAGTGAAATCGTGATTTGCGCTAGAATGATTACCGCATCCTTGTTTCGCGAAACAAAAAAGTTGCACAAAACACATCGAAAATACATTACAAAGTACAGTTACACTCAGTGGCGGCTCGTGGGTTATTCAAATGGAGGTTCACGGACCAGTTATGTAAAATACTGTAGTATTCCGTCGCAAGTATATGTATTCTATTGCACTGCAATATGTAAATTGTAGTACCAGATATGAAAAAAATGTAGCATTCCCTCAAAAGCAAATGTAGTTTATTGCACAGCAATACATAAATTGTAGGATTGTTTTTTAAGTTAGGATTCACAAAAGACCAGCATAAAATGAAAGCTTAAAAAGTGAGAAACAGGGTAAACTCACATAAGACTAATTGTCAAGTATGGATACCTTAGTGTTGATCGAGCCAAAGATAGGAAAGAAAGAACAATACATATATTTTTGCAAAAATATAACCTTTCCCAAAAATTAGCCTGAGGGTCATGATAATCCCAATAAAACTAACAAAGCGCTCCCATTACAGGTCTTACCCCCCTCCAGGACTAGAAGCAGGTGCAACAAAGAAACTAAGACCTCCTGCATGCTGTGGAGCTCAGAGGCAGTGAGAGGTAAAGATGGAGATTGCACGTAAAGTGCTGAGAGCGGGAACATTTTTACCCCCTTCTCCAGAGTGCCAAGTGCAAAACTTCACAACACCCATAAGCATATTAGCAAACCTTGCATCTGAGGAGTATAGCCATTTGCAATATGTTAGGCTTGTGCACAAACAGACTACACAATAATGAAGACCCATTCTGTCTGTTCCTATGCAGACTGACACATACTTAAAGGGACAGTTTACTCAAAAATGTTCTCCCCTTTAATTCGTTTCCAATCATCCACTTTACCTGCTGGAGTGTATTAAATGGTTTACAAGTATTTCCATTAACCTTATATTGGCATTTAAATTAGTTCATTTAGCCTGTGGTATCCCCACCCTTACTGAAAGTTTTTGGCCTCGAGGCCAAGCTGTGTTAACACAGCCAGTAGAAGAAATTACACTCCCAGTGGGTTATAGAAGAGATAAGGTAATAAAATGTTAATTTTCTATTGTTCTCTCCAAGTATTGGTGATTGGTGTATGGACAGATATAAGATAAAGAAGCATTTATATGTACACAATGTGAAGTAATAAGATCTGATTATACTTACAAGCTCAACCCATTTTATTAGGTTGTGGCTTCAAAACACAAAATCAGCTAATTCATATACACAAATAAGACGTAAAAAAGTAAATATCATACATTTTATACTCTGCAGTTTGTAAAAAATGTAATTGGAAACACATTAAGTGAAAATCTATTTTATAGTATACTGTCCCTTTAAGGCTGCCGCTGTTCTGTGTTGTCCCCAGTAGCAGCTAGCTAAGCTCCTGTATTTTTCTGAGCGAAAGTGCTGTAACCTGGGATGTACCAGAAATAGCCTGTGGGTTGTGCAATTGATGCCGGTACTAACCCCACAAAGTCATCCTGTATGGTCCCATTAAATCTAAGTGTCGCTAACGCAGCTAAACTAAAAAAAAGAAGGAAACGTTAAAAAAGTGCTCCCCCTGCTGCCCACCCATAGAAATGGCCCAGCTCGCACACTGAAAATTGTACGATTAGCAAAGGTTTAGGCTATGTTATAAGCGGCACAGAAGGCACTTAGAAAAAATGTGCAAAGGGCTATGGCAGGCTATACCACTCTATCGCACGTGCAGTAAAAAAAGGGATTTTTAAAAAATTAAACTGGACAGTCTAGACTGAAACTTTTTTTGGCTGAATAAATATAATTTTTCCAATAGCCCCCCTACTGGAAAAATTATATTTATTCAGCCAAAAAATGTATTTTCTTTCTTTCTCAGTGGGTTCACATGCATCTGTGCTCATTTGGAGGAGCCTCCACTGGTTACACTCATAACAACACTATCTAATAAAATTATTAAAGTAAAATATTGCACACAAAAGTTATAAACGCTCAAAGATATGAGTACTCAGAAAAAAAGGCAGACAAAGGGCTTTAACATTGAGATACATACTGTACATATAAATCTCTAAAGATGAATATATATATATATATATATATATATATATGTATTTATGTATTTATATATATATATGTATTTAAATAAATATATACACATATATAAACACATAAATACATATGTACACATATATAGAATTGCATTGGAGCCCTATGCAGTTAAGTAGATGAAAACATGTAAAATCATATGTATGCAATATTCATAATAAAGTGTTATACTGTGTATTTACTGTAAATAGTTAACATTCCTATGTTCTTCACATATGGAAATATGTTATTTGTATGTATAAATAGATATTCCTAGATATTCCCCCTGCAATCTGGCTTCCGTCCCCAACACTCAACTGAGACTGCCCTCACCAAGGTTACTAACGATCCCCTTTCTGCTAAAAACAATGGCTACTATATCTTACTTGACCTCTCTGCTGCCTTTGACACTGTTGACTATCCCCTCCTCCTATGGACTCTCAGCTCTCTTGAGCTCTGTGACACTGCCCTCTCCTGGATTCACTCTTATCTCTCTAACAGGTCCTTCTCTGTCTATTTAGCTGGTTACTCTTCCTCTCTTTTGCCTCTGTCTGTTAGAGTACCTCAAGGCTCTGTCCTGGGTGCTCTACTCTTCTCTGTTTACACTTCTTCACTGGGTAAACTTATCAACAGCTATGGCTTTAACAATCACCTCTATGCCGATGATACCCAGATCTACCTATCCACCTCTGCACTCTCTCCTTCTGTCAATTCTCACATCAGCGTCAGCGACTGCTTATCTGGCATTTCCTCCTGGATGGCCTCTCACCACCTAAAAATAAATATGTCCAAGACCGAACTACTACTAATCCCACCCCCCCTAACTCTACTTCAGTTTCTAATTTTTCTATCACTGTTGGCGGCACCACTATCTCCCCATCACCCCAAGTCTACTGCCTTGGAGTCACACTTGACTCAAATCTGTCCCACATCCAATTGCTCTCTTCATCATGCTGAAACCACCTATGCAATATCTCCAAAATGTGTTAGTTTCTGAGCGCTGAAACTACTAAACAGCTAATCCACTCCCTGGTAATTTCCAGACTTGACTACTGTAATAACCTACTTACTGGCCTCCCTCTCTCCCGCCTCTCTCCCCTTCAATCCATCCTAAATGCATCTGCCAGGCTAATCCACCTCTCCTGAATCTCTGTTTCTGCTGCACCTCTCTGTGAGTCCCTTCACTATCTCCTCATTCACAGCAGAGTTAAATTCAAAATTCTCACCCTGACCTACAAAGCCCTCACCAATGCTGCCCCACCCCACCTGTCCTCACTCATCAACAAAAATACTCCAGCACGCCCCCTAAGATCCAACTATAACCTGCTCCTTGCGTCCTCTACCATCACCTCCTCCCATGCTAGACTACAGGTCTTCTCTCGTGCGGTACCAACCCTCTGGAACGCACTTCCTCGAGCTGTCAGACTTTCCCCTAACCTGTCCTCCTTTAAACGCTCCCTATAGACCTTTTTGTTCAGGGAAGTTTATCACCATACTCAGTAACAAATTATTTTCACTTACCTAACAGTTGCCCTCATCTATCTCCTCACTAATATCATTCTCACATTTGCAGTCCCCACCTCCTGTTTCCCATCCTCCTACCCATCTAGATTGTAAGTTCCCACGGGAATAGGGCCCTTAATTCCCCCTGTATTTGTCTGTAAAAAAATTTTTTTAGTGTATTGTTTCTCCATTGTATTTTTATCTTTGTACCCATGGGCAGTACTGCAGAATCTGTTGGTGCTTTATAAATAAAGAATAATAATAATAATAATAATAATAATATATCTGTATATAGCTATACCTATATATAATCACGTGTATATATAGGTATAGATATATATGACTAAATAGAACATATTATTCTATGTGAAGAACATTGAAATGTGAAATACTCATATTTTCATGTCAGGTTAGCGCACATAATTGGGTTTGCACGTGAGTAGGGTCCATTGACTTCTATAGGGGAATACGTGAACGCACACGTGATATTCTAACAAGTTTCGGACAAGTGAAAACAGTTTACTTTCAACTCATAATACAAGCGCAACTCGACGAGCGCAAAAAGCCGAACTTCTAGTGCAGTTAATGTTCGAGCGGGAGCATTGATTAGCACTTTATTTGTATTCTGGCCCTTTATTGGCAGGTACACACAAGCTCACAAGTGCACAGATCATAGAGCATACTTACCAGTCTTGAACTGGAGTAAGCATAGACATTAATACCACGCATGTGCAGATTTTGGCATTAACAAAGGCAAACAGTTGTACTAAAGCAATTTTATTTTACTTTAATATTTGTTCATACTGATCTTAGTTGAAAAAGGCTTCTTTTCAAAAGCAGTTATGTATTTGAGGGCTGGCAATACTGAGTGTATATGTTACTTTGTAATAAATAGAAACACTTGTAGAAAAAAACATGGACTAGCTCATCTTGATTAATTAATTAATTAAATAATTATTCATTTTGGTAAATAAACTGTTCAGGAATAAGTAAGCTGGAAGGTTCTACTGTTGACAGCTAGGCTAATTAACCCTTACCTTTCCCCTGCTAGATAGTTTTCTTTAACAATGTAAGCTGCAATGGTAATCTTACGGAACAAAGCATTCTTGTTAACATTGTGCAAGAAAAGCTTTGCAGGGTTTTCAGGTCAAGTACGATGGCAACTGTTATGCTCTGGACTGGACAGTATGTCAAATTTTTCTTCTGAGAAAATTGATTACATCTTTGTGATAGAAATAAGCTCTAATGTATATTTTAAAATGACACAACAACTTTATGAAACCATAACTTTTGAAGTGGTTTATTCATTAAGTGTACAGTAATAGACTTATCTTGAGGGGGAACAAAAGGTAAAGGTGACAATGTCATTAAAAGCTTGCTGATTTAATCATAGGGATTAGCTAATTCAAATTCTGAATAATATTGAAGAAAGTGAAATAAATGTATAGAACAGTTGATAAGCTGAAACATTAAGGTCATTGTTCAAAATTGCTGGTACGATTGTCTTCCTGCTTGCTTTTGCTAAATCTCCTATACTATGTTATACAATGGTAAATATACAGGTATAAGTTATGTAACAATGAGCTAAACATTAATGGCCTAGATGCTAGGGGAGTTTGGTAAGCAAGAACCTTACCAATTGTGTCTTTATCAACATAATCACAATTAAATTGCAAGTTTTTCCTGTCTTTCAAATTTATAGCGAGATTTTCTCTTACAGTTCCCTCTGCACATAATTAAAGACCAAAATAAAAAGTTTATTATTTCACAAAAACAAAATTAAATGTGACAATTTAGTGATTAATAAAGTTTTTCTTTTTAAAGGATATGTGACTGGGAGCCTGGTGGATTTACATAATGTGCACAGTGTATCAAATATAGACTGGTATTGGTTCCTATATCTATGCGGTATTGGTATATGGGTGTGTCTCCATCTGGGTTGATTGAAATTGGATCATTTTAAGTGATTCATTACCATTCAATCGCCTACAGGATTATATGTTTAGTGTCTGTACTTTGCTGATATTTGTACTTTGTATGCATTATATCCACATTATTTTATTTAGTATACATTTATATATTATACAAGTTGTATGCCCAAATAATCCTGTTTTTTGCCCATTTTATTATCTGTACATACTACTAGGACCTGTCAACATATTCTGCGAGTAATCCTGAGGTCGTTTTATTTACTACTAGTCCTAAAGCCCCCTCTTTTGCTCTCTCTCCCCCTCTCTTCCTCTCTCTTTTGCGGTCTCTCGATCCACCTCTCTTTTGCTCTCTCCCCCCCCCTCTATTTTGCTCTCTCTCTCCCCCCTCTCTCTCTCTCTCTCTCTCCCTCTCTCTTTTACTCTCCCCCCTCTCTCTTTTACTCTCTCCCCCCTCTCTTTTGCTCTCTCTCTCTCCCCTCTCTCTTTTGCTGTATTTCTCCCTCTCTTTTTCTCTCTCTCCCCTCTCTCTTTTGCTGTATCTCTCCCTCTCTTTTGCTCTCTCTCCCCTCTCTCTTTTGTTGTATCTCTCCCTCTCTTTTGTTCTCTCTCCCCCCTCTTTTTTGCGCTCTCTTCCTCGCTCTTTTGTGCTCTCTCGCTCCACCTCTGTTTTGCTCTCTCACCCTCTCTTTTGCTCTCTCTCCCCCCTCTCTTTTGTTCTCTCTCTCACCTCTCTCTTTGCTGTATCTCTCCCTCTCTTTTGCTCTCTCTCTCTCGCCCCTCTCTTTTGCGATCTCTCTCCCCCTCTCTTTTGCAATCTTCCCCCCCTCTCTTTTGCTCTCTCTCTTTTTCTCCCCCACTTTCTTTTGCTCTCTCTCCCCCCTCTCTTTTGCTCTCTCTCTCCCCTCTCTTTTGCTTTCTCTCTCCCCTCTCTTTTGCTCTCTTTCTCCCCCCTCCCTTTTGCTTTCTCTCCCCCTCTCTTTATCCCCCCTCTTCTGCTCTCTCTATCCCCCTCTTTAGAGCGCTCTCTTTCTCACGGCCAGTTCTTCTGCTCTCTCTATCCCCCCTCTTTAGAGCTTTCTCTCTCACGGCCAGTCGGCCATGGCATCCGGCCCCGCCCGCGTCAGCCCGGCCCCATCCACGTCACGCCCATCCGGCCCCGCCCACATCACACCCTCCCGGCCCCATCACACCTACCATTCTTGCGGCGGATCAGATGCCAGGTCAGTTGGATTAAAGGTACAGTCTACCTTCATAATAAAGTGATCTATTTAGCTAGTTTGCCCCTTATTAACTTGTCCTACCCGTTTGTCAGCATGCTGCCCAAACGGTTTCCGTTATATTTAAAAGCAATTGACGCCATTTTCAATTTGCAAATGGCCCCTGAACTCCACCTACCGCCGTCTTCATTCACAGCACATTTTTTTTTTCAAATTTTATGCCCGTGAATGTTGATGATGTCACCGCGCTTGTGCGTCGAGTTACTGTGCATGATCGAAGTCGACCGGAAGAGCTGGGGATTGTTTTTAGGATTGGACCGTTCCGTATTACTCTATGCAGTGACGTCACTGGCTGCATAATGCGCATGTGCACAATACCGGGAACGCTATATTAGCTTTATTTATGATTTCATGGGAGACACAGGGTAGTGTATTGAAGTGAGGCATGGATGATGTCATAGTAGGCGGAGTTTAGGGGCCATTTTCAAATCTAAAACGGCGTGAATCTTTTGGAAATAGAACTGAGACCGTTGTGTGCAGCATGCTGACAAGCAGGTAGGACAAGTTAATAAGGGGCAAACCAACGAAATAGATCACTTTATTATGAAGGTAGACTGTCCTTTTAAGGCCAGGTGTGTTTGTCCTCGTGCACAGTCTCTACTGCGCATGACAGCTTCGGACAAACACACTTGGCCATTTATATTATAGGATTGTTGTCTATGTAATGATGCATACATTAATAATCAGTAACGGGGCTCCTCTTTTTAAACAATACATTGACTAACTATGTATAAACGGGACAGTGTTTTACTGCCTTGTATGATTTATTATCATAAAAACCAAGGGGAGGAACCATACATTTTGAAGAGACAGTAGCTTTATGTAGCTACTACCCCTATGATCTGCCCACTTATGTGATCTGCTTGAAGTGTGTACCCAGTATGCAACGCTTAGATCACATGGTGGAAGATTGCCCATGAGTTATAAACAAGAGATATTGCCTGTGTCCACACTATTCTTTAAATATGAGAAACAGTAGCTTTCCCCTGCATTTAAATAGATATTTTGATACATGTCAGGCATATGGCACCATATGGAGTATTATTATATGAATCTGGGGATTTTGCTGGATTTTTTTGTATCCCATGGTAACAATTAGTTGATACCGTGGTGCCTATATGGATGAAAATTTTCTTTCATTGTTATTTAAAAGTATGTTATGACTTTATGATGTGATTACTCCATGTTTGGATTTAATTTGAGAACTGACAATTGCTGACCCATAGGTTAATGCTGATTTTTTTCAGATGTTTTTATGTTTTCTATCTTATGTTGTTCTTTAATAAGCTCTATGGAATATGCGTTTTCAATATGATTCAATGGATCAGTGAAGTTATATTTTGCACATTCAGGACTTTGGACTAGTAATGCTGGATATTAAATTTTAGTTTGTACATTAAAGGGACAGTCTACACCAGAATTTTTATTGTTTAAAAAGAAAAGATAGATAATCCCTTTATTACCCATTCCCTAGTTTTGCACAACCAAAACAGTTATATAAATACACTTTTTACCTCTGTGATTACATTGTATCTAAGCCCCTGCAAACTGCCCCCTTATTTCAGTTCTTTTGACAGACATCCATTTTAGCCAATCAGAGCTGGCTCACCTGAATTCCACGTGCGTGAGCACAGTGTTATCTATATGACACACATGAACTAACACCCTCTGGTGGTGTAAAGCAGTCAAAATGCCGTGAGAGAAGAGGCGACCTTAGACAGCTTAGAAATTAGCATATGAACCTCCTAGGTTTAGCTTTCAACTAAGAATACCAAGAGAACAAATCAAAATTGGTGATAAAAGTAAATTGGAAAATTGTTTAAAATTACATTCTCTATCTGAATCATGAAAGTAAATTTTGGACTAGACTGTCCCTTTAAGGGTTAGATTAGGAGTGGAGCTTGCACGCTAACTCTACTAGACTTCTGCACTTTGCGCACATTACAAGTGCGCGTATTACAAGTTGAAAGAAAATCTTTTTTGCTCATCTGCTAACCTGACGCATGAAGAGCAGAAGTTACAATATTGCAAGTGCGTTTATGCACTCTCACTTTGACTTCAATTGAGAGAGAAAAAAATGAAAAAAACTAACACATACTCGAGCTCTAACATGAATCGCCATAATTGCCCCCTACTCTCATAACCCCTAAACCGTCGTATAACCCACTGCAAAGTACCCACTGCACTATTAACTCCTAAACCGCCACAACCCCCATAGCAAAGTAACCCACTACCCTACTAACCCCTAAACAGCCACAAACTCCATCAAAAGTAACCGACTAACATCTAACCCCCCTAACAAGCCCAGAGCAATGTAGCATTGCATTGCATGACATGACAGTTATGCCGCATTTACACTTTGTGCTTTCTATTTTATATCACTTTACACTTCTGATTAAATTTTAATATATTTAAACTTTGCAACTTTCTATTTTGTATTTTATTTTGTGTACAGAAGTGATTTTACAAATTCTAATTATAGAGCAGACTTCACAGAGGCAGAACTAATTAAATGTTTTAAGAAAAGGGGAGGAACCTGGAAATCCCAGAATGGTAAAACATGCCTTCCATAGAAAGTAATAAAGCTCTCTGGGATACAAAATTTGACATGGGAGAGAGAAGGTAACCATTAAACCCCTTGGTCTGATATAAAGGCTCAGTTTGCATCAATTCCAAATTAAACTGAAATGTTTTCACTACACGTTAACTTGCTTTTGTCTATATTTTAGTATATATTACTTTTCTGTTACTGCCCTCTTCCTCACACTTTCTGAAAGTGTCAGTTTTAGTTTACAATGCAGCAAATTCAAGGTGCAATGCAATTTGTATGTAGAAACACAAATATACAACGAATGATCCTAAGGGTCAAAGAAGGACTTTGTGTCCACCAAGAGAGAGATTGTCTGATGGAGAAATCTAGAGCTGTTGCTCCAGGTGTAGATAATTCTTAAGCAGTCACCTATAAGACCCATCACCCCTATGCACTGATAAACAGATTGGAATAAAAACCCCTGTTGAGACTCGGTACTGGGATAATTACTCCCAAATCCTCTGAATCCTGAACATATTACATAAAGGCAGTCGTCTTTGAAGGATTTTTGGGGACATGAGACAGAATGATTCGTCCTCGAGCAGGCCTAGACTGAAAGCCTATCCTGTAGCCCAGAGCCATTTCTAGAGAATCTGGCTCCCAGAACGAAATTCTAATATGCTTCCCAACTCCTCAATTCTAAAGTGCATCCTTCCATTTCTCTCTGTCAGTTTTAAATGAAACACTCCTAGAGGTACCTACAGACACAACACTTGCGTACACAAACACACAGTTACCCATGAAAATCAACAAGCACACACACATAGGCACCCAAAGGCATACACAAGCCCATATAGACATCCACATGTACACACACAACACACAAAAACAAAAACTTAACCCCATGTGAGCAAGTAATACACATCATAGTCACTTTAACAAGTTACACTAAAGATTCTGGGAATTGGGTACTCAGGCGCAGGATCATCTTCATCCTTTTGGCTTACTATGTATAGCTTAGAGGAGAAAAATAATTGAGGTGCTATCAGGAGATGGTTTGCTTTTTCTATGTAGGGGTTAAACAAATATTTAGCTGGGATGAGAAATACAAAAATTACAAATGAGAGCACGTAATTTCTTTGCATCAGAAACTCACTTTATGCAATTTTCCAAAACTGAAATACTACACTTAAAGGGATACTAAACCCAAATTAGTTATTTCATAATTCAGCTAGAGCAGTAATTTTACGCATCTTTCTAATTTACTGCTTTTTCAATTATTCTATGTTCTCTTGGTATTTTTATTTGCACAAGCAGGAATGTAAGCTAATGAAGGTGGTCCATTTTTGGTTCAGCACCCTGGATAGTGCTTGCTGATTGGTGGCTATAATTAGCCACCAATCAGCAAGCGCAACCCAGGTGTTAAACCAAAAATGGGCCGGCTCCTTAGCTTACATTCTTTCTTTTTCAAACAAAAATTCCAAGAGAACATAGCAAAAATTAAAATAGGAGTAAATTAGAAAGATGCTTAAAATTGCTGCTCTATCTGAATTATGAAAGAACAAATTTGGGTTTAGTGTCCCTTTAACATCTATCACAATGCAAAATGTTCATGATGATTGGTGTAATCTTTAAAGGCTGTAGCTTTGCCTGACAATTCCTGATTTTGACTCTTACAGACCTGGTTCATCCACATGAGGAGGTACACTGCATTTTTTACTGCAGGGATGGGAAGGAAAGGAGTGCTATATAAAACTTGCTTATCTGAAGAATCAATATAGCCAGCATTTACCATTGCATTGGCAGAAACGCCTAACTCTAGCAGATAAATAGTTAAAAATACAACAAATAATATCACACATGATTTGGTATACAAAAGATGACAAAGTAAAAATGAATTTTCTTTCTAACTGAAATACAACATAACTTGCATTAACTCTTTCAACTCCAGCTAGATTAAAAGGGGTTAAAGACTGAAGGACACTCTGAAAAAGTGGAGCTTTGCAAACCTGTGGTTATACAAGGGCAGAGAGCTGTTTATTTACAGATCAGGCTGATAGGTAAATAAACTCACATAACCAAAACTTCAGGAGAACATGTTCAGTTGTGATGTCCTTAGACATATAATCATTACCTTACCAGCAGCCAGTCAAATTAGTAGTGGCAACCACCCTCTATATAGGCCGCGCTTGGGTAGCGCTGAGCCCCAGCGCCGGCACATATGCAGTGGTGATGACGTGGCAGTGGCCAGTTAGGAAGCTTTGACAAAACGCTCCCATCGCAACGTCACACGTCACCCCGCATTAACAGAATAGTAGGCATGCGCAAAGGGATCTGCATAGTACAGAGACGCTTCTATTTGCATGCAATAGTTTGAATACCTTTTAAGTATTAGAAATATTGCATGCAAATAGAAACGTCTCACATATGAATTATATATGTGTAATCCATAATAATTTAATAATACTTTCACAAATAGTGATAATAAATAATGCAGAGACATGATTAACTTTTTACATTATTGTAAACATGGCAGTCTCCACGAGCAAACACGTGTGTATATAAATATACTGTATGTATATATATATATATATATATATATACTGTATATATATGTTGCTCGTGGAGGCTGCCATGTTTACAAGCGTCTGAGCTTGCTCTGAAAAGTCCCAGCTTTACTAGCACGCTGAAAACGCTGGGACTAACTTCATCAGAGCACTGAGGGAACGTCCAGTGCCTCACTGGCAAGTGTTCACAGAAGGCTCCAAGCGAGTCCCAGTTCGCTTGGAGCGCTTGCCAAACGCGGCCATAGAAAGCAAAAGGTGGAAGATTTGAAAGTGGATATTCCTCATCAGGGGTGGAGAACTGCAAAGAGCATGCAACCCCTGCGTGTCAGGTCTCATGCTTTGGAGGCTGGTAAGGATTTTTTTTTCTTTCCTGCTCTCCACTTATCTTGGTGATTGCAGCGAGAGCACATAGCAGAGACCATGTGACCTGATGGGGTTGAATGATTGCAGGGCTTGTAGGCTGGATAAAAAAAACAGAAGTAGACACAAATGTGTGTGGAAGGGAGGGCACATAAAAAGACTAGATTATAATACTGTATATATACAGATAAAGGGATAGGTGTTAGAACACCACTACGTGCCAGCATCCATTCATTAGACAGAGACGGAAGACATATGTTGTGCAGACTATACTGCATTTAATCTTCCCTGTATTTTGTATCAGCCAAAACTTCCACTTTTCTACCACTTGTCTAGATCGGCTTCTCATGTCTCTGCCTTTCCATGATAAGTACTGACACATTTATTGTAAACTGCCTGCTTCCTGCATTCTCCACAGCCTCACTTGCCAATGAGCGATGTATGTGCACATGCCTCCAACCATTATTCTACCACCCTTGTACTCGGCCAGCCCATCTGCTGCGTGCTTGAGCTATGCACAGACTGGAGTAGCCAGGCTCGCAGGAGAGAGGTGAGTGCTTGGAGGGGCTATGTGATGCACAGACACAGGCAGCATCCTTTTGCAATTTCGTGCAGCATAACTGTGCGCTGTGAGGGAACAGTGGGCACGGGTGCCCTGGCAGCTGCCCTGCTTGCCTGCCCATAAAAACGACCCTGCTGTAGTCCTGGGAAAAGATGTTTTGAACCCAGGAGTCCAGGACTGACCTGAACCATGCCTTCTGAAAAAGTCTCAGTCTGCCCCCTACTAGAACAGATTCTGGTGTGGGGGCCGCACCTACATGCAGATTTGGTATTGGTGATGGACTTCTTGGACTGCTTGTTCTTTGCTCATGAAGAACCAAGCTTCCTGCCCTGCTTTGAGGGCTCAGGCTTTTGAGAAGAGCAGGACTTTTGATCTCTTGAGGAACAAAACCAATTACAAACAAAAAACGGGGGAAGAGAACGTAGGTGGGTAACCAAAAATTACGCCAAATAAAGTGGAGCTGAGAACAAATCTCAAAGAGAGAACCAACACTCAGTGACACTGAAAGGACTAGTGATAAAGTACAGTCTCAGTCTGCATGGCTCATTAAGCAGTACAAGAGATAAGAACCCAGTCGAGATTCCCCTTGTTCTCAGGGGGTGTAAATAAGGAGAAAACTAGAACATGTGCCCTGAAAACATGATATGACAGCTAATAAGCATAGTTTACATCCTGGCACATACCTCACGATCTTCAGAGACCACGGAGTGCCCTCCCAGAGTAGTGTTTGTGATACGCTCTTTCTCGGCAGTTCCTATACTGCGCGGTCCTGCTTCCTGATCTGGGTAGTGACTGAAAGGCCGCCTCCTATGGCGGCGTAGCTGTGTCTCCTCACTCTTGCTGCTGTCAGGTTTGTTGAAGGCCCCCTGCAGTCACGCATACACGTCAAAACTGTGCTCACTCAATGGCCAATGAAATATGAGTACAAGAAAGTAGAGGAGCACAGAATAGTGTTGCGATACACAATAGTTATTCGTGACAGTGGCGCCGTAGCTCAAAAACAATGGTAACACACAATGTGGAGGGGATTATAACCCCGGGGTAAAAATACAGGTGGGTTCAGGAGCTGTCTGGATAGCGGGCTAACGCGTTTCGGCTTGTCGCCTTACTCCTAGCCTAAATTAAAAGTGAACAATGTGCTGGTTAAAAATGACAGCTCAACCTCCCATTGGCTGGCGGGTTCACACCCTTTCCTTATCAGATCCAATGGGAACATAGAGTGAACTAAATGCTCGCTAAGCGTAAAAGCGTGTGTCTTTGGGAGGTTTAAATGATAAAGTCACTTTTATGACTAAATACTCCAGACAATACAGGAACATATGCCAGATAGTAGAAAAACATTTTAAACTACTATCAGCAGATGATGGTCTACAGGAGGTAGTTGAGAAAGGGATAAGATATTCCTATAAAAAGAACAGGTCAATAGGAAACATAGTAGCACCGACAAGGCTTAGAAGTAGTGAGTCCCCGACCGCCTCCTGGTTGAGCTGTAATGGCACTTTTCAATGTCATCATCGCACCTGTGTGGCCTGTGAAAGGTGAACCATAGGGGATACACTCAGCTCAACAGTCACTGGTCAGGTTTTTAAGATAAAAACCTGCCTTAACTGCAGGTCAACATATATAGTATATGTTATTACCTGCAAGGACTGTTCCTTGTTCAATAGCCATTTCAATATTTTTTTAAAATAGCCGTGGTCCAATGTCGAATCCTACAGAAGTATTTGGGGATCCATTTGCCCAAGCTATACCAATGCCAGTGACTAATCTGCGCTCGTTATCAATAGTGGCATGGTAAGAACAACCATCAACATATACCCAAGGTAATCTTTGACAATGGTCCTCATTGTATATTTTATATGGGGAAAGCACCTGCTTCTCCAGGAAATCATCTTCTATTAACTCTTCTCCAGGATCTTTAGCAGTACAGTCATGGAGCTCAGCAAGCCCCTGTGCAACAGAATTATTTTTGTTTTGCTTATAGTGAATTTTTAAAGGCCAGCCTTGTAAGGAAAGAGTCCAAGCTGTTATGCGGCTATTGGACAGGTTCCCATCTCTTATTCTCTCACTTTTCAAATATAGCAAAGGCTGGTGGGCCGTTTCTACAATAATGTTCTCGCCCTGTATATAGCTGCGGAAATTTTGTAGAGCCCATACAGTAGATAAGAGGGCTTTTATGCAATCGCTAAATTTTATTTCCACTGTGGATAAAGTTTTGCTCGCATAAGCAATTACTTTGCTTAAATTATCATGTTTTTGATATAAAACAGCACTCATGCTTACATTAGTGTAACCTGCTTCTAAGTAGAAAGTTTTACCACCTTCAGCTAAGCAAGGTGCTTGAGTGATTTTTTCTTTTAAGCTGTCTTATGGCTGTATCTTGAGCCTCACTCCAGTGCCATATTACATCCTTTTTTAGAAGAAGTAACAGTGGTTTAGTTAATTCTGCATAATTATCAATAAATTTGCGAGAATAATTTATCATACCCAGGAATTATCTTCATTCCTTTAAATTAGTGGGGTTCTTAGCATTTATTATGGCTTCCACCTTTTTCTTCTGAGGATTTAACCCTTCAGAAGTAATTTCACGTCCCAAGAAGTTGACACGAGTGCGGTACCATTGGGCTATTTGTAGGGATAATTTGACACCTGCCCTTTTAAGTTAGCTGAGGACATGTTTAAGCTCTGTGATGTGTTTTTCAAAGTCTGTGCTTTTGATTAACACATCATCAACATAAGACAAGGTTCCCCTTTCTAGTGCATCAGGCATAGCCTTATGCATGAATACTGCAAATTCATGTCCTGAATTTATGTATCCAAACGGGAGCCGAGTAAATGCATATTGGACCTTTTGGAAGGAGAGCTTATACTGGTCTTCCTCATGTACCTTTATGGTCCAGTATCCCTGCGCACAATCAATGGCAGTGAATATCTTAGATCCCTGCATCTGTGCTAGGCACTGGTCAATGTATGGCACAGGCCAGCCAGACATGTACACCCATTTGTTTAGCTGTCTTAAGTCAGCACACAAATGTCCATTGGGCATTGGGCTTAAGAATACCTAGAATAGGATTATTATATGAGTTGTGCACCTGTCCGATGATACCCCTTTCTTCCAAGTTCCTTATGATTTCTGCAAGTGAATCATATGAGGCTAAAGGGAGTCTGTATTGCTTAACAAATACTGGCGGTGCATTGGGATCTATTTAGATTACTGTAATGTGTAGATCTGTAGTCCCACAGTCAGAAGAATCCCTAGCAAAAATATCCTGGTATTCCATCAGGAGTTCTTGTAGCTGTTGGCGTTCATCATCACTGGAACAGCCATTAGCTAAGGAGATTTGCTCTTCGACTATTTGATGAAATCCAGGAAAGATTTCAGGCTGTCCAATCTCATAGGCTTCTTCAAGCCTAGAGGTGAGGTCCCTCGGTTATAATTTACATTACCCCCATGACTCTGGATATAGGGGTATTCTTGTTCTTTGATCGGTTGATCAAATACCAGGGAGGCTTCTTTAATTTTACAGATGCCTTCCTCCGAGCTGAAAGGGTAAATAGATTGAATTGTAAATAATCCTTCTGGCATGGATGCAAAGGATTGTTCTATTAACTGTTCTTCAGTTAGGTACCTTTCAGGTATTTGTCCAATTACATTATTCTGGAATTCGAAAGTATAATAACTGGATTCCAGAGCATATCCTATGGTAGTTCCCTTGGATAAGGTGATATCCTGTGGGGTCAGGTTATGTAAAATAACATGTATTGGAATAGTTTCAATATTTACCATAGGAGTATGAGTAATTGTTATACCCATATTTTGCATTCTCTGGGAGATGCATATTAGTGCTTGAGAAGTTTTTTACTTCTGACCCCTTTTTACCTGTAAGGGTAAGAGAAATGTATCAGCCCAGCAGGAATTACCATACCACTAGACACCTGCATATTCACAGCATACGGCATTTTCTGGTTTGATTTCAGGGCTGCATTTTTATCCTGAGATACCTCAGGGTCTCCCTTTAACCTGCTTCAGAGGCAAAGGTTAATCAAATCAATTTGTATGGCAGATCTATGCAAGAGATCATTGCCAATATATATTTGATTATGGGAATTATTCAAAATTATAAACAGGTGGGGGCGTGGCTAAGAAGCGGCCATGATTAGTCACATCTCATGAAGCTCCTAGGGCTATTCTTCTAATCTATAAGTTATTTTGGAATACAGATCTCATCTTATCCTATACTTATAACATTCTACTACTACTCATCTTGTAGATTCGAGATTTGTCAAGATTTGCATTTAAGAACCCCCAGGACCTGAAATAGCCAGCTATGATCATAGGCCGTTGCATTTACTTGAGTTTACAACATCCTTCTCCGACTACCCAAGCTACACAGTTTTTCCATCGAGACCATCTGATCACCGACCTCAAATAGCAGGATGGAGGAGTTCCGAACAACTAAATCAGCATTGCTACTAGAACTTGACCGTAAGATGGATAAAGGGTTTGCTGTCAAAGGGGCCTACATAGAAGATGGTGCCCGACAACCACCACCATCTGAGCATGACACCACTGAACCATCAGAGAACTACCCTATTATAAGACAGATTTCAAGCTATAGATCCGAAGAGTGTGGGCAGACACCGGGACCTGTCAAGAGAGAAAGTTCTGAAAGCAGTTCACAGGTACATCATTCAGATCACCTGCATGCTTGCTTTACAGCAACGTTGAAAACCTGGAGATCGAGTGCTATTTTGGTATCCGACCTCGAGCGACTCCCAATCATGGACCGTCCGACGCTCTCCCAGCTACCCACCTCCACTTCAACTCCAGATAGAGAACAGAAACTTACTCTTTCGACCTTGATGTCCTGGTCGGGAGATGCGGCCGACTCCCGTGCAGGATATTGGGGGGCTATTTAAGAATCACATCACCCCAATAAGGAACTACCGAGAACTTCTTTTAGTTTTCTGCAAAACTCCCAACAAGTAGTGAGACTCATATCACAGCAGGTCAGACCTAAACCGAGCTGGCATAGGCTAGATTCGGAAATGTTCTTATGGTGCACAATACACTGTATATATTCACCTTTTTTGCATGTGGCTACTAGTCAGATTATCAACTATTCTTATGGGGCATGCATATAATACCTTACTGCATAGCATTGTGTATTTGCCAGCTCCTTGCTATGGGTTTGTCATGTTCTGGCAGTGTAGTGAACCCACAAACAGTCTCCTAACATATATATTGGGTATAAAATTCTCTACACATATCCACCATGTGTGGACTACATTTAATATATGCTATTTACTCAGATAATAGGGGACACTGATGTAAACTAGATTAACTACCTTACAAGCTTAGAACTAGTTGTTTCATTTGACCACGGACATATCGTAATACTGAACCCAAGGCAGTTTGTTTATATTCCATTACATCCTCATCACTTCCATGACCTTTCACTAGGAATAATCTACAGAGCTACCCACAGTCTCACCTTACTACTTGAGCTCTACACCTTATAGGCATTATTGCAGTTGTATGTTACATGGTCCACACTATTATTTAAGGTATATTACACACCTACTTTGGAAATTAGACATGTTTTGGCTGTTGTCACTCAGCTACGAGTTTCATTTGTGTTATGTTATGTTTTAATATCCCATATACATCAGTAGGCTCAAGGGCGAGATTGATCTATAGCTCTCATGTCTCTGACAACTGGCATTAGATAAGTTTATGGTTTGCATTTGATTTGTGTGTAGGTATAGTATGAAACTATGATATATTGTTAATAAAGTAGCTTAAAACTCTGACATGTTCCTTATGCAACTTTACTCTTCACAGATCACGCTGCTTCTGATCATCAGTGGAGTTTTTAATGCCCATTGATATTTTGGACATGATGTCCCCACTCATAGCTAACTCTCTTAATTTCAGTGCCTAGCTGGGAGTTGATACATACTAATATTTATCCCAGTCTGCCCTGAGTGAGTGGTTGGCAGAGACTCCTCTAAAAGCCTGATAGAAGTACTCAATTACTTATCCAGCTCCAAAAGCAACTACTTCAAAAACCAATCTCCTCTTCTAGATAATATGAGTCTTGATGGGTCCAAGAGTGACCCCTTATGTCAAATGAGGAATCAACCAAAGAAAATACTATAAAACAGAGGTTCAAGATACCTACCCATAGCAATCAATTGCAATGTTCTACTTTTATCAAAAGCTACTTGTGAGCTCTAAATTTTTGTCATCTGTTTTTTTGTTGTTTTTTTTGTTGTTTTGTTTATGGTGTTTCATTTATGTTGTATACTGCGCACAACCTCAATAAAAATGTATCTAAAAAAATAAATAAAAAAAATATAAACAGGTGTTTCTCTGATTTATTACCTATGGAAATAAATAATAAACACTTAGCTATAATGTTATAGCTTTCAGAGTTATCATCTAGGTCATGGACCCAGTGATCTTGGGGAGAAATATATTTAATCATTTTAGGATCTGCCATTTGTGCTAATAAGCCTTCACTTATGTAGCTAGCTTCCTGTTTTAAGTTTAATTTAGCAGTTTTTCCAAGTTCATGCACTTGCACAGGGATAAATACATCATTCTTAATTTTCTCAATTTCTGCAAGGAATTGAGAGTGATCCCCCCCTTTAGGGAATTTAGGATCTCCTTTGTGTAGAGATATGGTTAATACATCGCCGTCTAGGGAAATATTGGCTATTTTCCCAGGCAAAATTTTAAGGGTATGACCATCAGAGCCACTTAAGGGAGTCTGATCATCTATTTGTAGGACAGTTATTTCAGGTACAGGGTTATTCCTGAAATGAATTTCAACAGCAACTGGCTTCTCTTTCACCATGTGACAGTTATGTCTGGTGTGAGGTATGCTGGACCGCTCAAAATCAATAGGTCTTTTGACTTGCGACCAAATAATATTATTTACGCAATCAATTTACGGTACTTAAACGCTTAAGAAGATCAATACCAATTATTAAACGATCATAGGGCAGATCCACTATAATGACAGGGTGTCTTATTACCCTGTTTCCCAGCTTTAGTTTTAACCATGCAGTGCCCCAGACTTTAAGAGAGTCACCCCCAACACCTATTAATGAACCATCAAATTCCTTGAGTTTAGGCTTGTGGGGCATTAGCTCATTTAGCTATGTGTAGTACCTGTGGGATAAAATAGTTGCCTGAGATCCAGTATCAATTAATCCCATGATAGGGTTGGTAACTGAATCTTGGAGCTCAGCTAATACATAATATCTTCCCTCAGTTTCTACCATTTCACACATAAAATTAGTATGTTTGGGGGCGGAGCCGGCCAGCGTGAGACATGGCCGCACTTTAATGTGAGCTCTGGTTGCAAGTGCCCTAGATCGCTTTTGCAGGGACCTTTTGGAGCTATTAGGCAGTGAAATCCCTTATAATCCTCTCTGGGGCAGATGGAGGATTGAGCGAACGCTTTGCTGGAACAGCCCGATGTCACACGCAGCTCCGGTTTTGAGGCCTCAGTAACGGCCGCCATCTTTGGAGCATGAGGCTAAAGTTTGGCATGTAAACCACACCGGAGCACTGAGGACTAAGCAGCAGATGACCTAAGAATCTGCAGAGACCGCATGGGGTATTGGACCAAACACCAGCAGGTACTTTTAAAGCGTGACTCACGCTAATACTAAGGACCCCTGGCATAATCGCTGTTTTCACAGCCCATGGGCTGCACATGTTTCACCGGACCTTCCGGAGTTTAAAGGAAATATAATCCACTGGTTATGGGAATTATAAGATAAATACCTGCAGACCTATCAGGCATAATTAACTAATTGAAAGGGGAGCAATGTCCGCATAGCCAAAAAGTGCCTTTTTTTTTAGTGTTACTCTGACAGATACATACAGAAAACAGGCCACAAAGGGAATATATGGAGGTCTCTATAAAAATAAAGCCTTTATTTTTCTTACTAACAAAAAGAGCCTTATCGCTATCTTGCTAGGCTATGCTTATACATTAAAATAAATATGCAAAGAGGTTCTGTTTGGAACTGTTGTGATACTGGCCTGTATAAATTAACCACAGCTCACAGTTAGTGAAGGTGAGGCTTATCACAGAAGTATTTTTACAATCGCATGCCCTGGCGGCAAGTCTCAAAGCACAGTTAGAAGAGTGAAGGTGATACTGCATACTAAGAGAACAGCAGCAATCTACTATATCAGCCAAAATGTCGCCTAAAAAAGTTGTAAAGCAGGGTAAAGATATCAAAAAACCTGTTGCCTCACGTAACTCAGTAAGCTCATTTTTCAGATCTACTGAACCCTCCCAACCTATTCTATCGGACCCTACCACTCCACGAAGGTCTGAGATGTCGCCCTCCGAGAGTGAGGAAAGCGACCTGGAAGAATCTGTGCACCAAACTAAGTCCTTTTTGGCCACTATACCATCTAAAAGTGATTTGGACAATATAGTTGTTAAGGTAAGGGATTGCATCAAAGAGGAGTTGGCTACTCTGAGAAAGATATGACGGAAATTGGCAACAGGGTGGAGGCCCTGGAAGAAGATAATGAGTTCAATCAGCAAGAAATCTCTGATTTGAAGACCACAGCTCAAATACATGACTCACTATTCACGCAACTGCAGGACAAGTTAGAGGACCTGGAAAACAGGGAGCGACGCCAGAATCTCCGAGTCAGGGGTATTCCAGAAACAGTTCTGCCGAACACGATCCCTGAATTCCTCAAAGGCCTCTTTTCCTCTATTCTAGGCCCTTCTTCTACAGCAGATCTCTCAATGGACAGGGCCCATAGGGCACTCCGACCGAGACCCTCGGACCAAGCTCCTCCAAGAGACGTTATACTTAAATTGACCCACTTTCAAATGAAAGAGGACATCTTGAAAGCTGCTAGACTACTTAAGGATATAAACTTTCAGAATTGCCATCTGCAAATATTCACTGATCGTGCACCCCGCACTTTGCAGCGACGGAAAGAATACCAACATTTAACAATGTTGCTCAAGGGAAAGGGGATCCCATATCGATGGGGTTTTCCCTGCTCCATTAATGTTTCCTACAAAGGTACTAGGCATACCTGTAAGTCTCTAGATGAAATACCGGATCTCTGCAAGGCCCTGGGGATTGATCCCCCTCGCCCAGCAACAGTGAGAGATAGTGAAGAGGGGAATGGGGGGGCGAGATCTGAGAGACCCCCCAAAGCTATGTGGCAACAGCAAAAGCCTAAAAAGGCGAAGAAATCCCAGGACTCCTTGCTTGCAGACGGCAATGGATGAATCAGGAGAAGCTAAATGGGTGAGATAATTCCATGTTTTGTTACCTTATAAATCTTCTTTATATGATTGCTTTTTTGCTACCTTCTGAACTTTTTCAGTGAAGAGAATGAACATTTTATAATAATAACTTTGAACACGCACAGGGTTGAAAGACTTCAGAAGCAATAATGTTCCTGTAATTATATACCTGTTTTATATATATGCTTTAATTAGGGGCAAGCTATTCTACCCCTACGTTGTGACATACAATGTCAGATTATTTGTTTAAATTGAGTTTATTGTTATTGTTACTCAGGTTTGTGTTGTTATTGTTGTTGTATATGTTCAAATGCAATTTATATGCTCTTAACAAATATATGGAACAGGACTTGTGTACACTAAATTGGCACAGACTTTGTAGTTATGTGCTGAGACTTGACTATCAGATAGAAACTGACCTAGAGAAAAGGACATGACGAGCCCTAAGCCAATTATTTTCATGACGCAGAATGTCAAGGGCTTTAATGTACCCCATAAGAGACGTATGGCATTTAGTGACATTAAACATAAGCAGGTAGAGGTACTATTCTTGCAAGAGACACATTACCTAGAAGGACAAGAGCCCAAGTTTTTTGCATCTATCTATCCCAGCCACTTTCACAGTAGCCACCCAACAAAGAAGATTTCTGGGGTTAGTATTTTACTCCATAGATCACTACAGTTTCATGTCCAACAGGTAGATATGGATACTGAGGGGAGGTATTTAGCACTTTTAGGTCTGTTATATGGGAAGCCAATTACATTGGTAAATATCTACGCACCTAACACACACCAGGCATCCTTTTTTCGCAAAATAGCCAACAACATCATGGCGTTTTGTAAAGGCTCTCTTGTCATTGGGACTGATTTAAATACACCCCTAGATCCGGGGTTAGACACCCTCAATGCACAATCACAATTGTCAGGGAAGTCACTTAGATCTATCAAAGAAGTTTTGACATTACTAGGGACCCATGATGTTTGGCGTGTCCAACATCCATCAGCTAGGAATTTTACCTTTTACTCAGCACCACAGAACACTCACTCTAGCATAGATTATATTTTTGTAGACCACTGCACTATCACCTCTATATTATCTACTGACATTGTCCCCACTAGTTGGTCTGATCACTCTGCCGTGATCTGTAGGATGCAATGGTCTGCCCTCCCTTTTAAACCATTTCATTGGTGCTTTGATGACACAATACTAAAAGAAGACTTACTGTCAAAAAAGGTAGAAACCTCCATTAGGGAATACTTTGAGCACAACAACACATCTGACATAGATCCGTTCACTTTGTGGGAGGCACATAAGTGTGTTATAAGGGGAGAGATGATAAAGCTCAGGTCACTACAGAGCAAGGCTTATAGGCAGCAGCACATGGACCTTACCGCGGCATACCAGCATACTGACAAATTATATAAAAGCAACCCACAGGATGATTCCCTAAGACAACAACATGAACAAGCTAGACATAAGCTTAAAAAATTCCTTGACCATTCGGCCCAGACACAGGCGTTGAAATTGCAACAGAAATTCTTTATAGAGAGCAATAAACCTGGTAGACTCTTAGCTAGAGCACTTAAAACTAGGCAGTCGACACACTACATCCCCGCGCTACAGGACCCCCCTAATACACCCACGGTGGAGACCCAGACAATAACAGAGATATTCAGAAGGTACTATGCAGCTCTATATAACCTGACACCTCATAGATACAAGACAGCACATCAATTGCATTGTCAGCGATACTTAGACACTATACAACTCCCTAGGATACCCAAAGAGGAGCTAGAATCCTTTGACTCAGCTATTACGGCTGAAGAGATAGGAAACGCCATACACTCACTTAAGCAAGGGAAAAGTCCTGGCCCGGATGGCCTTACTAGTGGTTATTATAAAAAATTTAAACATCTCCTCGTGCCCCACTTGCTCACAGTCTTTAATGGTATTGATGGGACCCACGATTTACCCCCTTCTATGCTCGAAGCCATCATTACGGTGATACCGAAACCAGGCAAAGACCCAACGATCCCATCTAACTACCGCCCAATCTCTCTATTGAACGTCGATATAAAAATCTATGCAAAGATATTGGCCACAAGAATTAACAAAATCTTACCCACATTGATCCACCCGGACCAGGTGGGGTTTGTGCCGCAGAGAGAGGCCAAGGACAACACAGTGAAAGTCCTTCATCTAATACAGTACGCGACTACGCATGACATACCCCTGGTACTATTATCTACTGACGCTGAAAAAGCATTTGACAGACTTGACTGGACCTTTCTTAGACTTACCCTACAGAAATTTGGTTTCCCCGACAGTTTTATACAGAAAATACTAACACTCTACACCAAACCCACTGCTAAAGTTAAGGTTAATGGTGCGTTATCCAGCCCCTTTTGCATATTAAATGGCACCAGACAGGGATGCCCCCTATCGCCCTTGTTATTTGTACTCTCAATGGAGATACTTGCCACTAAACTACGAGATAATCCTGCCATAATGGGACTTCTTGTAAACAAAGCTCACCACAAATTAGCACTTTACGCTGACGATCTACTACTGACATTGACTCACCCGACCTCGTCTCTCTCTGCGGCACAGAGCAATTTAGAAGAATTTGGCTTATGTTCTAATTACCTAGTTAACAAAACTAAATCTGAACTGCTCCCCATCAATCTAACTGAGGTAGAGATCCACGCACTCAGTACACAGGTCCCATACTCTATACAGAAGTCCTCATTGAAATATTTAGGCATTAATCTCGCAACTAGCGTACAGCGGCTACATGAACTGAATTATGAACCACTTTTGACAACCATCACCAAAGACACATCAGTGTGGCTAAATAAAAATATTTCCTGGCTAGGCAGGATAGGAGTAGCCAAAATGACCATTCTCCCTAAGATCTTATATGTATTCCAAGCACTTCCCATACCACTATCTGATATCTATCTTAATAAGCTACAATCAGTGATGAATTCGTACATCTGGAGGAAAAGACCTCCCAGAATCGCCAGGTCCACTCTATACTTATCCAAAAAATATGGAGGTTTGGGGGTTCCAGACCTGACTAGATATTGAACGGCAGTCTTTTTACGCAGAGTAGTTGACTGGTGCACACTTCCCCTGGAACACGACAAAACATGGATGAAGTTAGAGCACGACTTGACCAGACAGGCCCAACTTGGTGTATATTGCTGGCAACCTAAGGGGAACCAACCGGCCATAATAAAAAAACTATCCTATAATTAAGGAGACGTTTGGTGTGTGGTCCAAGGTTCTAGCCGCATACCCACATCTCACAACAGTCCCCTCCCCTTTGACAACGGCACTAGCCAATCCTGATTTCATTAGTGGGATGTTGGTTACCCCTAAAGTGCAGTGCTGTTTGGACAGATTCCTTCCACTATACACGTTACTTGACTCAGACAAACTGATGCCTAGACAGCAACTTTCAGAGATGGGAATTACACAATTCACTAACTGGTTTGGATATTTGCAACTTAAGCACTTTGTACATACGCTAAAGTTGAGGCACCTGGTCACTAGAGAACGCTCTCCATTAGAAAGATTATGTACCCTTGATTCACCCCCACCGCACGCTATCTCCACCTTATATAAATTATTAACTACACCATCTGAGTTCCAACAAACCCCGACTATACTATCTTGGCATAAAGAACTCCCCTACACACTTTCGGAGGACGAATAGTACGCTATATTTGCGCATACCAGCAAATCCGCACACTCGACTGCATTACTAGAAACTAATTACAAATTTCTACTTCGTTGGTATCTCACCCCCCATAGGTTAAAATATATTTTTCCGGAAGCATCGGATAGATGCTGGAGGAAATGCTCAGGAGAGGGCACACCTTACCATATCTGGTGCCCTAAGGTTCAGAAGTTTTAGACAGAAGTAAATCAGGAAATGAGCAAGATGTTAAATCACGACCTTCCCCTAGATCCTTTAATATACCTATTCCATGTCTTGCCTAAACTTCCATTTAAACACTATACTTCCCTCCTTCAGTTAGCTGTCTGTAGCGCCAAACAAATATTACCTAGACTATGGAAATCTGAAGCCACACCCACTTTACAGATGTGGAAATCCCAAATGGAGGTAAATCTGTCACTAGAGAGGTATTATTATTACACTATAGGTAAACTGGACTTCTATGCTGAAATGATGTTCTTTTGGGAATCCTATTATTGCCCCAGACAGAGGTAGACCCCCCTTAGAGTTGTTCCCTGGGCTTCTATAATTGAGGAATCTAGCATGGAATCAGTCAGAGAGGGACTCATTGCCTACCACCACCAAATTGGGGAGAGATGACGTTCTTTGATGGCTGGGGATCCATACACACCCCCTTGACCCTACCTGCCTTGACCTGGGATGACGTGACCGATAGAATGAATACATTGAGCGTTATAGTTTAGGACCCTTTGACCTTGGAATTGGAACTCATGGCTTGGTTTTATAGACCTTCACAGGACAGGCGGGAGGGAATTGTATTACTCTGCTGTAATCTGTATATATGTGGTATTGGTACTGCCTCGGAGGGGTGTGTGTTGGTTGATCCCTTCAACAGGTGGGTTTTATTAAAGTGTCACAGAAGTCATTGTGTAACGGGCTATGTCTGTAATAGTCTTATGAACTGCTGAAGTCCTGTCGCCTTTATATTGTTATACTGTTGTATTGCATTTTCTTTTTATTGTAATGTAAAATTTGATATAAATAAAAGATTAAACAAAATTAGTATGTTTGCATATTTGTGGACTTGGCCACGTGTTACCTGAATTAGCCATATTACCTGATATGGCTTAATTCTTACCCACCGTCTCCTCTGTAACAGGGATAATGGGTTTCCTGCGTATTGCGTCACAGTCAGAGCTCCCTTCTCCAGGTGAGGATTGCTCTGCACGTCCACCTGGGGGAATAAGGCTTAGGGAGAACTGCAAAATAGGAGAATTATTAATGCTTCTAGGCTGAGGACACCTGTCATCACAGTTAGGCCTTCCGTTGCTGGGCTGTAGGGATATAATTTGATTAGTATCATTATTAACATTCGTTATCCCCTTTGGTTTTTCTCTCCACCCAGATATCTGAGTATTTATGCTTGTGCCTGTGGTACACTGTCAGCCAATCAGAATTAAGGTAGAAAAAATCCTATTGGCTGATGCAATCAGCCAATAGGATTGAACTTTAATCCAATTGGCTGATCCAATCAGCCAATAGGATTGAACTAGCATTCTATTGGCTGTTCCAATCAGCCAATAGAATGCCAGCTCAATCCTATTGACTGATTGCTTCAGCCAATAGGATTTTGTCTACCTTAATTCCGATTGGCTGATAGAATTCTATCAGGCAATCGGAATTGAAGGGACGCCATCTTGGACGACATCACTTAGCCCTTTAAGGACACAGCTTTCAGTTTGCTCAATTGTTTTATGACGGAAAAATTCCGTCATATGTCCTTAAGAGGTTAAAGGAACCATCATTTAGTAAGAAGACTTCGATGGAAGAGGATGCTCCACGCCGGATGTCTTGAAGATGGACCCGCTCCACGCCGGATGGATGAAGATAGAAGATGCCGTCTGGATGAAGACTTCTGCCTGTCTGTAGGACCACTTCGCCCCACTCGGATGAAGACTTCTCCCGGCTTCGTTGAGGACTTTGACCCGGTTAGGTGAAGACTTCTCCTGGTAAGGTGATCTTCAAGGGGTTAGTGTTAGGTTTTTTTTTAAGGGGGTATTGGGTGGGTTTTAGAGTAGGGCTGGTTGTGTGGGAGGTGGGTTTTAATGTTGGGGGGGATTTGTACTGTTTTTTTACAGGTAAAAGAGCTGATTACTTTGGGGCAATGCCCCACAAGGCCCTTTTAAGGGCTATTTGTAATTTAGTGTAGGGTAGGGCTTTTTTATTTTGGGGGGCTTTTTTATTTTGTTAGGGGGATTAGATTAGGTGTAATTAGTTTTAAAATCTTGTAATTTGTTTATTATTTTCTGTAATTTAGTGTGTTTTTTTTGTACTTTAGATAATTTTATTTAATTGTATTTAATTGTATTTAATTTAGGGAATTAATTTAATTATAGTGTAGTGTTAGGTGTAATTGTAACTTATGTTGGGTTTTATTTTACAGGTAAATTTGTCTTTATTTTAACTAGGTAGTTATTAAATAGTTAATAACTATTTAATAACTATTCTACCTAGTTAAAATAAATACAAACCTGCCTGTAAAATAAAAATAAACCCTAAGCTAGATACAATGTAACTATTAGTTATATTGTAGCTAGCTTAGGGTTTATTTTATAGGTAAGTATTTAGTTTTAAATAGGAATTATTTAGGTAATAATAGTAATTTTATTTAGATTTATTGTAATTATATTTAAGTTACGGGGTGTTAGGGTTAGGGCTAGACTTAGATTTAGGGGTTAATAACTTTAATGTAGTGGCGGGGACGTTGGGGGCGGCAGATTAGGGGTTAATAAATATAATGTAGGTGTCGGCGATGTTGGGGGCAGCAGATTAGGGGTTCATAAGTATAATGTAGGTGGCGGCGGTGTCCAGAGCGGCAGATTAGGGGTTAATCAATATAATGCAGGTGCCGGCGATGTCGGGGGTGGCAGATTAGGGGTTAATAAGTGTAAGATCAGGGGTGTTTAGACTCGGGGTTCATGTTAGGGTGTTTGATGTAGACATAAATGTATTTTCCCCATAGGAATCAATGGGGCTGCGTTCGGAGCTAAACACTGCTGTTTTGCAGGTGTTAGGTTTTTTTCAGCCGGCTCTCCCCGTTGATTCCTATGGGGAAATTGTGCATGAGCACGTTCAGCCAGCTCACCGCTAATGTAAGCAGAGCTCGCATTGAGGTGAGATGTGGAGCAAAATTTTGCTCTATGATCACTTTTTTGCGGTTAACGCCGGGTTTGTAAAAACCTGTAATACCAACGCTGTCTGTAAGTGAGCGGTGAGCATAAACTGCTTGTTAGCACCGCATAGCCTCTAACGCAAAACTCGTAATCTAGGTGAATATTTCTATAAATTAACCTTAACTCAAAATGAATCACTTAAATATCCCACATGAATTTTACAAGAACAATTTATAAATAGCCAGAAAGTTTAACTAATTAAATATATATAGCTTATTTAACAACGATTGTTCTCAGCTATGTTCAAATCTCACAATGAAATCTTAACTTTACACAATCTAATGGAATTTCCAGGGAAATATAACTCACTATTTTCAACCCAATATAATCTAATATACTTCACTTATACCCAGAGATTGTTTAATTATCAATTTAGCACAATAGCCAATTTATGTGCAATTCTTAAGAGAGTTCACAGTAAATAAAATGAATTTATCAGTATGGAATACAAAACCTTTCCTCTCAACAGTAAATTGCTTGATGCTAGATATGATTATATCTAGCCTATGGAACACCTACCTGTAACTACAAATTTCACTTACAAATCACAGCTAGAATTTAACTAGAGGTATAGAATATTTTTGATTTAAAACATTAAAAATATAAAACAACCGCTAATACATTACAAGTAACCAATATGAGAGTTCAGCTTTTTCAATCAGAGTTTTCCAAAGTCATACGTGAAGGTATTTTTGAAAACAGGGTATCACAAACACAGAGGGTTATTCCAAACCAGGCCCCAAACCAAAGTGTGTTTTTGTGTCTCTTCCCTTCTTTGCATAGTCTTTTTGTTTGTGACCGACTCCACCTTCAATTCTAAATCACCCAATGGAAAAATCTCTGATTAGGCCCTTAGCTTTCATTGGCTAATCCACTGGTTATTAAATTTCCCAATTGAATACTTTTGCTGCAATTCTCATATAAAATACTTGTAATAATGAATATACCTATCTGATGTATGCTTCCATACAATTCTACTTATAATATCTTAAAAAATGTATTTAAAAGACATATTTCTATTAGGAGATAAGGGGTATAATATATATTTATGTTTGACTTTATTTGTATATCAGCTGATAATTAGTTATTCTATTATTTGATTTTGATAGAATCATATAATTTCATATCTAGTACATCTCCAATGCTGAGTGTAAAAAAACATATGATATAATTCACAGCACAAATTACATAGGCATTTATATACCAATATATACCAGCCATATTTAGAACCTCATTTGTATATTAGATGTCTGAAAAACAAAGATGTTATACATTTTAAATATGCAGTTATATATTAATTTCCCATCATATTAAAGGTATATTATGCGCTAGACACATCTCCCAGATCCATATACATATTGGTACATTCACCCAATCTTGAGTATATTTTGTATACATCTGCCAATTATAGATATGTTAAACTTAAAATTGTAATTCTTATGCTTTCAAAATACACAGGTTTTAAAAGACTTTCTTAGATACCTTTAACTCAGAAGAGGAGTCTAGAGTTTTGTATATTTAACTCAGTATGGAATAATTAACACCTAGGGGTATATTTATCAAGCGTCAATCTCTGCGCATTCGCCGGCGTCAATATGCTCGCCAGACATCGCTGACGCAGATCCACATACGATCCCCTTATTTATTAAAAAAAAACATTAAAAACACACTCGTCAAGTACCGAGCGATGAGCATCGGACTGTTGTTAAATAACAGTCATCAATGACACGGTTATTCGGGTTTTTCCCAACTTTATTTATTATTATTATTATTTCATTACTGTCCATAAACAAGCACATTTCTCTAAAGCTAATCTTTTATTTTTCATCTGTTAATGTCCATAAAATGGATAGGTTTATACCTCAACAAACAATATCTCATAGAAAGTTATTGTTATATTTATTTGTTATATGATTGTTATATGATACTTTCACATAAATTAATGTGCATTTGTATTTCTAGAAGTCATGATATGCTTTTATCTCATGTTTTTTTTTAATAAATGATTATTAATGCTAGAATTTGTACATATATCTTTGCACATACGTGTGTATATATATAAATATATCTGTCTGTCATATCTCTGTGTTTATTTATACCACTATGTGTATATAGTGTTAAGATTACATTTCTTACTGAAAAAGAAATTCAAGAGAAGGAAGAAAAACACTGCAAATACCATAACAGTAAATTAACTTTAATTTCTGCTGTATCTGAATCATGACAATTTAATGTTAGGTGGACTATCCCTTTGAGCTATCAACTTAAGATTATATTGAATCAAACATCAATTCGAATTTTAATATCATTGTCTAAAATATTACACTGTGTGTCCTAATGTCAGCATCAATGTTTATCTTTAATACTAGTTTCACATATACATACTTTCAAAGTATAATACACAATGTAGCAAATGGCACTTACAAGTTCTGATGAGTGATCAATGACACAAGTATCGAGCAATTTGATTCGTTAGTGATAGTTTAAAATGTATATTTGAATCAGATTGGCTGATGTCATAAATCATGTGATTATGCATATTCCAATCAAAAGTGGTTAAAAAAGCAAGCATTGATCTGCGTCGGATTGAGATCGCGGGAGCTTATATTACATAAAAAATTTCAACATTTGACGATCTTGACGCTTTGATAACTATGGCGGATCAATCTCGCAACAAATACGATGCAGGATTCAAGCGTATTTTCAGTTGGCGCTTTGATAAATATGCCCCCTAGATGATAGACACTTACATTTCCTGGCCATCCTGGAAATGTATCTCAAACTGCAGACTTCCGGTCTCTCTGACTACAGGGGTTCAGGTGATCTAATAGGAAATCTTATTACACATTTCCAGGCAGTGATCAAAAGTTTCTTTGAAGTGACCTCATTTCATTTGAGACAACTGTCGTCTCTTTGATTGTGTTTTTTAGATAACCTATTTGTTTTCAACTGGCAACTGGTTTGGGTTAAATTTTGATTTCAGAATTTAATGCAACTTACATTAGCCAGATTTTCACATACAAATTAATTCTCTCTCTACATCATATTTGTAGGTATATAAATATATATATTACATAATGTCACTCACCTATTCCCTGACAATACTTGATGCTGAATTACACTGTAATGCATTTTTTTATTGATTTAAACACTAAGTTATAGAGATTAAGGGTTGCTGCAGCTCTTAAAGTAGTTATATGCTTTATCTACACATATACTGTTTGCCTTACCACACAATATTAATTGTTCTGCTGTCAGCGGCCGAGAGAGCGGAACTAAGTAATATAAAGACAGTGGCTCACAGTGCTCAAATACAGTGATAGATAGGTAAGTATTTGTATATGTATACTGATTTATCTCATACATGTGGCCCTCCAGAGTTTTCCATATTCTTTTTATACCGATAGGTTAGAGTTATTTGATGATCCCGCAATATATGACGTACCTGTTTGCCTTACCACACAATATTAATTGTTCTGCTGTCAGCGGCTGAGAGAGCGGAACTAAGTAATATAAAGTATACCGTAAAGTATAATACTAAGTAATATAAAATATACCGATAGGTTAGAGTTATTTGATGATCCTGCAATATATGACATACCTTCCTTTAAGATATTGAATATTAATAACCAGTAGCAAACCTTCTAAACTATTGGTGGTTCTGCCCCCCCCCCTATAGTTTACTTGGTGAACTGAGGAAAATATATCCCATTCATGTCCCGTATCCCCAAACTTTTTATTTGTACGTTTAAACAAAGAGGCAACTAATAAACCCTTCCCTAATTTCTAAATTAAAATGAGGTTCCAGTTCCATAAGTTCTTCCACATACGTTTATAGCACCAATTTGAGTAGCACATATACATGAAGGGTGCTAAACTGTATACTATGGGCGCCATGTACTAAGCTTCAAAGTGACTGTCCGACTGTATTTCTGCGTCAAAATTCGCTCACGATCTGCTTCTCGTATCTACCAATCTGCGATCTAATCGAAATACCACTATTTTTCATCAGCTATTGTAATTTTACGCAACTGATCTTTCCGAAGCCTTTTTCCACTTACTACATGTTTGATCGCACGGAAATTCACTGTAATCGGAAATTATTAATGTTACAACTAATCCGTCCGCTCCAACTTTCACTGTAACTTTGCGTGATTTGCTTCGCGACCATTTAGGTAGCGAATACAATAGAAAACTATAGGGGGTATTAACCTGACGCCAGGTAGAAGTACTTAAGTGAAAGGACTAGACTACTATTGTATCATTATTGGTTTTTGGATCACTGAATGAAGATGGAGACACTTTTACACATGTTTCTTTTCCGATTGATTCAATTACGAGGAAGAAGGGCTATACAGGCACCGATTGACAACAATGGATTGCAAAGAAGGAGAGGTAGAAGAATCAGAGTCCCTAGAATTTTCCTTCCACGTATGGATTTGGAAGGCATTTCTGATCGGGAGATTATCCAGAGATTCCGTTTGGACAGAGAAGCTATTATGGAACTTTAAAATGAAATAGCAGAATACCTGGAGCCTATGACAGCGTGTTCACAAGCCATACCCGGACTATTAAAACTGTTGGCAGCCTTACATTTTTTTTCCACCGGTTCATTCCAAGCTGTGTCTAGTGTTATAATTGGCATCAGCCAGTCTGCTTTTTCTAGGCACTTAACCAAAGTTATTGATGGTCATTTTTCCAAGGTACGTGTGCCTACCATCGACTCCAGAAGAGTGGCAATCTGTGAAGTCTAATTTTTATAGAATGTCCGGAATGCCCAATGTCCTTGGAGCCATCGATTGCACCCATGTTGCAGTCAAACCATCACGAGAACGTGAGGAAGTTTTCAGGAACCGAAAACAGTACCATTCACTCAATGTTCAGATGGTGTGTGACCATAACATGAAAATAATCAGTGTCCGATCCAACTTCCCTGGATCCTGCCATGATTCATATATCTTGCGTCAGTCTGGGTTATATCGGAAGTTTGAGGAGGGAGAGATGCCTGAAGGATGGCTGTTAGGTAATTATATTTTTTTGATGTTATGTAAAATAGAGTATTATTCTAATTGTCAAATTTTGTTTATGTTATGGATTGTGATGATAGATGTAACTCAAAAACATAGTTAATTCTCAGTTAAATTATCATCTTTATCATATTAGAAATGTTAATCCTTTTTTTTTTTTCTTTTCATAGGGGACGCTGGTTATTTCAGTAGAGAATGGTTATTCACACCCTATAACAATCCTCGAAGAAGATGTGAGGTGAAATTCAACAAGGCACACAGATCCACCAGAGGAATCATCGAGAGAGCATTTGGATTGTTAAAAATGCACTTTCATTGTCTTGACCATTCAGGCGGTGTGATGCAGTATGCTCCCAAGAAGGTTGCAAAAATTATTCTTGTATGCTGCATTCTCCATAACATTGCAATAAGAAGAGGAATTGAAATTGATAATGAAGAAGAAATATCATTTGAGAACTTCCCTGAGGTCATCTGTAATGATGCACCAACAAGACAGGCCATTAATGCCATTATGTCGCTGAAAACTATTTTAAAGATTGATTTCATCAAAAGATTGTATTCACAGGACTTCTATTTTTTGGTCGTTTGAATAAAAATCTAAATCGTCAATTTCTGAATAAAAAGTTTGTTTTTTCATCATATACTTGTGTGATTGAACATTTTTTTTTATTTGTTTTCATTTTTATAATTTTAGGAATTGTAATAAACGGTCACATTGGAGAATGATTTTTAATAAAACTTTACTTTTTATTTAAAACCAACATATTGCACAATAACTATATAAACTAAATAATCATAAAGATCTATAATTACATGACTCTCCTCCATTACAAAATAACCTAAACTACACTATTGATAACTATATTGAACTTACATCAAAAAATATATACATAAAACTTCATTTACATTTTACATTACTTTAGAATGCCAATAAATAATACAACTTTGGAATTATTGTATCCAAATAATTCAAACAATTTAGCAAATATACAATAATGTTGCATAGAAACAGTGAATAATGCGATATTTAGAAAATTTTGAGATTTGACACACCCATCTAGAAAGTTGCTATGCGACCAGGGAGGATGAAGAGAATTGCACCTTTCACATCTAGGGAAATGATAATTCTTGTCTATGTAATGGACAGATATTTTCCAAAACGCTTAGGGGGTGTCCAGGGGGGTCATTCAAGATGAAAGGGACAAAACTATTTATGAAATGATACGCAGAATGTATCGTGTATCAAAAATTAAAAGGACTAGGCGTCAATGTTTGAGACGCTACAGTGATGTTAAACGTCGAGAACCACTATATTACCAATCCATTAGGAGCCTTTTAAGGACATGTAAGTTTATAAGATTGTTATTGTTTTAAATGATAAATTCTATGATAAGTTAATCATCAATATGAGACATGAAAGAATAATTAGGTTTCAGTGTCCATATTGATCACTTTCATGTCCATACTGTTTCTTACTGGTATCTTTTAACATTATGATTTTTGTTTTTCTAAATTGTAATTGGAAATTATTGTTATGTACAAATTTCTTAAAAATCTATATACTCTCATATAATGTTAAAAACTAAAAACTCTAAACTAGATTTTACAAAATCTACAAAAATAGAGATAATTTTTAAAAATAAAGTACAAATAACATTAAATTTCAAAATTATAAAAAATCTAAACACTATAAACATTATAACACACCAAAATTGAAAACTTTATTTTATAACACTTTATAAAACTTAGAAACTTTAAACAAACATATGTACAACTTTTCTATTTCAGATAAGAAGAAAGAAAATATTTGTGGTGCTCCTCCTCCACGTTATGTAAGGCCTATTCTAAATTTGACACCTAGAAGTGAGGCTAGATCCCCACCCTTGCCACTGTCTTTGCTTGACAGACAATTGTCCCCACAGAAAGGAGGTGTCAGGCGCCTAACTGTCGTTCATACACCTCAAGGTACAATAGAACCATGGTTTAATTAAATATCTATAGTTATACACCTGATAAATTTAATCATGATTAGCTTTTTGTGTTATTTACAGAAACCAATAAAAGAGTTTTGAAAAAGAAGAAAACAAGGTTCACAAGAATATTACAAATATCTTCTACAGAAGGTATTTTTCTTATATTTTGTACCATTAGAATTTTTCTACCTCAAATTTTTTATATTGAATTCCTTAATAATCTTTCATAGATAGTGACAATGAAGAAAATAATGCTCCTGAAAGGATGTCATTAACTTCACCCTCAATTCAACTAGGTAATTGTTTATTTATTTTTAGATTTACTATATTATTATAGCTTATAGTCAAATCAATACAAAAATATATACCTCGATTTATAAATATATTTTTTAGATGCAAGTAGTGAGAAAAACTCAACCAATATTTCTGATATTGATAATGATTTGGACGTATCTACGGTTTCTAAATCTACACAGACAAGTACATCTATGGAAAATACCTCCTCTAACATAAATGGTAATACAATTTTGTTACCTGCTTATTAACAATCTATTTTTATTATAAAAATGGTCTCACAATCCTTAATTTTTTTCTAAATTTTTGTTCCTTCTCTAGATTCCAGGGTACCAGTTGTATCACAAGTTCAATCCTCTGTCTGTGAAGATATTAAACAAATAATGGATACTATAAAGAATTTAAATACATAGATTCAAAATCTCTACAACAGTTATGTAGTGGAAAACAGATAAGCAATGATTGCATTTTCTTTCTATTATTTTAAAAAAAAAAAAATTTTTTGAACTTTGATGCCACTAAAATTGTCATATTTTGGTATGTTAAAATGTTGAATTTCAAAACCGAAAAAATACTGTAGTGGCCGGGAGGACTCTCAGATCTTTTTTTATAATGCCTTTTTGTTTCATATTTTTTAATATTTTGGATGTAATAAATTTTACAGTTGTTTCACTTAGATTTGTCTGTGTGTACAATTAATTTTAAACCTTTAAATGATTTAAACTAAATTTCAAACAGAATAAGAAAATTAAATCAAATCAGGATAAACTTTAATAAAACTATGTACAAATAACAATAAAAATATATTCTTGATCAACAAAAAAAACAATAATAATAACTTTAAAATTGTCCATAAAAATGCACTAATTTAACCGTGGTCTTTTTGGATCTGGCGACTCTTGGCTCTGATGTCTATCTCTAATAAATTCTAACAAAGTTTGCATACTATTTTGAGCCATTCGCATGTTGTTTTCAGCTATTGTCAAGGCCCTGTTTATATGTTGGTTCCTTTCCCTGTCCATTTCTCTTTGCCAGTTAAAGATTTCACGGTCCAGTTCCAACCGTTGCTGGTTGTAAGTGTCAAACCTTTCTAAATGTCCAGATAAAATATCCTGAACCTGTCTACTGTCTGCTCTATATCCTCTGGCAAGATTTAACATCTCATTTAGAGCAGTATCTTCCAAAGGTGCCTGCTCTTGGACAATAGGTTGAGCTTGTGGTTGTTCCAAAGGTTCAATTGCCTGTGCCTGTACTACATGATCAGGTGGTGAATTTGTATTTTCTTCATCACTACGGGGGTTTATTACAGGCTCATGAATATCCAAATCCTGATCTTGTGCCATCTGTGTTAGGTCAGGAGTCAGGCTTCCACTTTCTGGAGATCTAACCTCTGGTGCTGGAACTGGAACAAGATTCAGAATGACCTCTCTTGAAGAATCATCCTCCTCAGCGATATCTATAAAAAAAAAATAAAGAAGAAATTTAGCATTAATTTCTAAAAAAAAGTGGCAGATCAAAATTTATTCATACATTAATGGTTAGAGGGGTTACTATACAAGAGAAATTTATACTGTCATGTTGGATTTAAACAATAAGATTAAATGCCTTCCTAATCAATAATTGTGATTTTACATGGTAAAACTGTTTGCATATAAAATCCATCAATCTCACAGTATTACAGTTTGAATAACAATCAAAGTTTTAAAATTTAAAGTTAGTTTGTACAAAAATTATTTGTCACCATGGCTCTGAAGAGACGTCCAACATCTGCTGTAAATATTAAAATTAAAGATTAATATCTAATTTGTAATAAAATATTTTGAAGGTGCATATATAAGTGGTTTAAAGATAATACATACCAGAGCTTCTTCCAACATCTGTATCTGGTGTACTGCTCCTTACATCTGGAATAGTATCTGCAGATGATAGGCTGTGGCTGGTATTGGTAGTTGACAGTGGCGTCACTAGGGGGGTGCGGGGGGTGCGGGCCGCACCTGGGTGACACCCTCCAGGGGGTGACACCAAAAAAAAAAAAATTTTTTTTTTTAATTTTATTGAAATTCAAAGAAATACAATGTTGAGATGCATAGATTATTTTATTAGAGGCTGGCATTTGTGAACATTAGTGGGACTGAGGAAGTTGTAGACACACAATTTTTTGCCCCTTGAGCCAGTGCTGCAATTTCAACAAATAGTTTTCCCGGCTGCTTTTGCTTGTTTGTACTTTGCTCCTCCCATGCCCAATTTCACTATGAATGTTGTGGGTGTGCCATGGGGCTTGCAAAGTTACGCTGCTAGCCTAAACCTGCCTGCCTATCTGTGTTCACTGCTCAGTGACATGCGGCCCAGGGCTGCGCACTGACAGACTTGGAACAGAGTCAGAGAGCAGAATTTTCATAGTTTGCGCGCCTAAACCTTTTCTTCAGTGATTTATTTTAGAGTGCTCTGTTTATCTTTCATTTGATGTTCTGCTGAGCCAGGGAGCAGCTCTAGGCATGAGCTTCATAATTAATGCAGTGCAGTTTACATATTTTGTATGTGTGTGTCTGAGTTTTGTGTGTCTCAGTGTTTTTGTGTGTGTGTTTTTGTGTGTGTGTCTGAGTGTGTTTCCGAGTGTTTGTGTGTGCATCTGAGTATGTTTTTAAGTGTGTCTGAGTGTTTGTATGTGTGTTTGCCTGTGTTTTTGTGTGTGTCTGCTTTCTGGGGGGGGTGACACGATGACTTACCGCACCGGGTGACACCAACCCTAGTGACGCCACTGGTAGTTGAACGTATATATTGCTCATGTTGTGGTTGTTGTCTTACGTTCAAATGCTGAGATGTTGAAGGACGTGGTAGCTGTGATGAAGAGGTAGATGGGGTATGGACAGATGCAGAGGTTGATGCTCGAACAGAACCACCTATGAATTAGTAAATACAGATTTCAATTAATACATTCAATAAAATTAAAACTTTAGGTGCAATTTTTGCAATGATAATTAAAAGTTAAATGTACTCCTATTATAAAATTTTCTACCTTGGATTTGTATCTTGATTTAAAATGCACTAAGTAAAAGGTCACTAAACACATCTTTCTTTAATGATTCCAATAAAGAATACAATTTATTTTTTTTTTTATAATTTACTACTATTATCTAATTTGCTTTATTCGCTAGTTATCCTTTGTTGAAGAAATAGCAATAGACATGGGTGAGCCAATGACAAGAGACATCTATGTGAAGCCAACAATCAGCAGCTACTGAGCATATCAATATATGTTATTCAACAAAGAATATATAGAAAATAAAGCAAATTAGATAATAAAAATAAAAAATACAGTTGATTAGAATTGCATGCCCTTTCAAAATCAAACATTTGGGTTTCATTTAACTTCAAAAAAATTGATTTCTATGTTCCATGTAGGCCTTATTTTTTAAAATACTTTAAGCAATAGAAAAAAAAATGGAGTATATTAGAAACTTGAAAATGTTTTTCATGCTCCATCATGAATGCATTATTTTTGGTTCACTGGAACTTTTAAAAAAAAAATAGATACAGAGAGAAGTAATCAAATTAATAAATCAATTTTAAAGGAATAGTAAACCAGAAATTGTACAATCATGATTCCGTTAACAGAATCCAATTTTATAAAACATGAACGTTAGAGACACATTTTTGGAGCAGACAATTAAACAATATAAATATTAATTTTGAGATTAATTTATAATTACCTTGAATATTGCTATCACAGTCATCGGTAATGCCCTCAATGACCTCCGTGCCAAGCCTCTGTAAAACTTTTCTTTCAAAGTCAGTCAAATCTGCGACATAAGGTTGTCCGCCTCCAGTACCTCATGCATATTGCTTTTCTTTGGCAATTTTGGATTTAGTTTGACGCTTTATATCGTTGAACCTTTTTTTGCAGGAGTCGATATCTTTTTTAGTTGGTCCTTGAGCACTCACTGCGTCACTAATTTTTTCCCAAATAAACTTCTTACGAGCGCCGGCGGTTTGCTTGACTCGACTACCATAAAAATTGTCATAATATTCGAGTACTAGATCAACAAGTACAACATTCTGTTGATGAGAGAAATTAGGGTTGCGAGTCTTCTTAGAAGTAGCTGAATCTCCGGAGCAAGCCATCTTGTCAAAGTGAATACCGAAAAGTAAATAAACAATATTCTAAGATTTCTGGGAAAATGCACATTCTTATACATGTCAGCAGCCAGACTCTGCCGCTTGTCTGACGATTATGACACCTAGATCGTCACGTGGGTAAAGAACTAAACCAATCAGGTCACAGACTGCTTCGTAACTTTGCTCTTTCGTGCCGAACGAAGCTTCAAAGTTATCAATAATCCGATTGTCTTCGAGACACAATAGACGCAAAATTTTACGGCTTGGTTTTTAGTACATTCATGTAACGAAGTTCTATCCGCATGGTGCGAATGCCGGCGGGTTAATTCGATACGGTCTGTGCGAAAAAATTGACGCCTTAGTACATGGCGCCCTATATACTAAATGAGTATATGATTGAGGGACACTGAACCCAAATTTTTCTTTCGTGATTCAGATAGAGCATGCAATTTTAAGCAACTTTCTAATTTATACCTTTTATCAATTTTTCTTCATTCTCTTGCTATCTTTATTTGATAAAAAAGGCATCATTGGGTGGGTTTTAGAGTAGGGTTGGGTGTGTGGGTGGTGGGTTTTAATGTTGGGGGTATTGTATTTTTTTTTACAGGTAAAAGAGCTGATTACTTTGGGGCAATGCCCCGCAAAAGGCCCTTTTAAGGGCTATTTGTAATTTAGTATAGGGTAGGGATTTTTATTATTTTGGGGGGCTTTTTTATTTTATTAGGGGGATTAGATTAGGTGTAATTAGTTTAAAATTCTTGTAATTATTTTATTATTTTCTGTAATTTAGTGTGTTTTTTTTCCGTACTTTAGTTTATTTAATTTAATTGTAATTAATTGTAGTTAGTTTAGGTAATTAATTTAATTATAGTGTAGTGTTAGGTGTAATTGTAACTTAGGTTAGGGTTTATTTTACAGGTAAATTTGTACTTATTAACTATTTAATAACTACCTAGTTAAAATAACTATTTTATAACTATTCTACCTAGTTAAAATAAATACAAACTTGCCTGTAAAATAAAAATAAATCCTAAAATGGCTACAATGTAACTATTAGTTATATTGTAGCTAGCTTAGGGTTTATTTTATAGGTAAGTATTTAGTTTTAAATAGGAATAATTTAATTAATAATAGTAATTTTATTTAGATGTATTTAAATTATATTTAAGTTAGGGGGTGTTAGGGTTAGACTTAGATTTAGGGGTTAATAACTTTATTATAGTGGCGGCAACGTTGGCGGTGGCAGATTAGGCGTTAATAAGTGTAGTTAGCTGGTGGTGACATTGGGGGCGGCAGAGTAGGGGTTAATAAATAAAAAGTAGGTGTCGGCGATGTTGGGGGCAGCAGATTAGGGGTTCATAGGGATAATGTAGGTGGCGGTGGTGTCCGGAGCGGCAGATTAGGGGTTAATAATAAAATGCAGGTGTCGGCGATTTCGGGGGCTTCAGATTAGGGCTTAATAAGTGTAAGATTAGGGGTGTTTAGACTCGGGGCTCAGTTAGGGTGTTAAGTGTAGACATAAAAAGTATTTTCCTATAGGAATCAATGGGGCTGCGTTAGAAGCTGAACGCTGCTTTTTTGCAGGTGTTAGGTTTTTTTTCAGCCGATTCTCCCCCATTGATTACTATGGGGAAATCGTGCACAAGCACGTTTTACCAGCTCACCGCTACCGTAAGCAACGCTGGTATTGAGGTCAGATGTGGAGCTAAATTTTGCTCTCCGCTCACTTTTTTGTGGCTAACACAGGGTTTAAAAAAACCTGTAATTAGCACAAATTCCCACAGAAACACTCCAAAATCATGTGGAAAGAGTTGAAGTTATTATAGCTGCAAAAGCAGGGGTTAAATCCATATTAATGCCCTCGGTTTTGTACACATACTTTTGGTCATATAGTATATAATTACTAAAGCTAAAACAGAAATGAAAATGTGCAAAAAAACAAAATAGAAATTTGTTCATAAAAATGAAAACTAAGATATAACTAAAAAAACTATTTTCAGATTTACTAACTTAAAGGGACATGAAATGAAACCCAATTTTTTTCTTTCATGGTTTAGAAATAGCAGGCAATATTAAACAACTTTCCAATTTACGTCTATTATTTATTTGCTTAATTCTCTTTATATCCTTGGTTTAAAATCATACCTAGATAGGCTCTGTAGCTGCTGAATGGTGGTTGCACATAGAAAACTCGTGTGATTGGCTCATCCATGTGCATTGCTATTTCTTCAACAAAAGGATATCTGAAGAATGAAGCAAATTAAATAATAGAAGTAAATTGGAAAGATGCTTATAATTATATTCTTTATCTGAATCATGAAAGAAAATTTTGGGGTTTAATGTCCCTTTAAATTGGATGTTGATAAAGTAACAAAATCAAAACTATTATTACTGTAGCTGTTTGCTCACATTCTCTATCAATTGCAAACAAAAAATGTTCAAATTCTGTACACTTGCAAACACACTTCGCTAATCACCTTTACAATGAAGGACAGACATTTTCTTTGAGAATAACACTAGAATATGAAAGATAATAGATTTGATAAAATCGTGCCGCACAAGCTTTTAGTAATCAATCAGGTTCATAGTGACATTCTGGTGATAGACAGAACTGACAGATAAGAAAGCTTCACTTTCAGACATATCATTTAGCTAAAGGTAAAAATAGCCATGAATTTACTACTTGGTTTTTGGAAAGTAAATTGTGCTACTATATTATGGTGACTAATATTTGTATTTTCTTTTTTTCCTCCGAAAAATCTAACAAAAAAAAAAAAAAAAAAGGAAACAAAAAGAACATTTTGTGTGGGACAGAATGCCCCAGCTCAAACATAGTTATGTAATGTTTTTAACTCATTATTTAAAGAACAGCTCTCTGCTTTCACAGAACACAATTTCATCTGTGGTAAGTCAGCTTGAATTTATATAGAGAATTTAAATGCAATAGTGAGACTGCACCCTTGCTAAATAAAAAAAAAAATACATTTTGTATTTTGTAAATGTGCTTTCCAGATCAGTCATTGTTTTTCCAGTTGATCATGCACTTTGAAAAACCTTTCATATACAAAAATTTGGTACAAGAAAGTAATACCTAGAATACAAAAAAATAGCTTTTCTTTCTTTTCTTTTTTTAATTAATTTTTTGTAGCATTGCGGAAGATTAATTAAAAAAATAGTTGTTTTATAAAAGAAAAATAATAATCACAAATTATATGGCACTACATTTACGGGTAATTCATCTTCCCAACTCATTAAAACTTACAACATTATATTATGGGCTAGATTACAAGTGGAGCGCTAAATATCATGTGCGTGCAGGCGATATTAAAGCTCCACTTTGTAATATCAGCAGCACACAAGTATTACAAGTACTAAGAAGAATTGCGCTATTGAGCACACTTCCATAGGTCCTATGGGAGCCTTGTTCTGATGCCGTCAGAGACAGCATCAGAACCTTGCTCAGTGAAGGGGTAAGTAGCGCAGCGATGGGCAGCATTTTTAAATATATATGTATTTATACAATTACACATATTAACACATCAATATAAATGTATATAATATACATATATATTTACTGGGAACATACAGTTCCCATAGACTGCAATGTAAAGGCACTTTTCAGTTCTGTTTTTTTTAATTTTCAAACACCCCACTCCCACCAACTTTAAAGCCCCAACACTGCCCAGTGCAGTTATTTTTTAATAAAAAACTATAATGTCCTCTATTTTGAGGGCATTTGGGGCACTTTTTGAAAATTAACCAGAGACCGGATCTCTGGTTAATTTTCTGAGTGCTAATTGCTACCTTGAGCTCACATAAGCAATAACCAGCCACTTGTAATGGCTGGTTTATTATCACACTCCCGCCAATGGGCACATTTGCTAATTATACGATAATTAACTCCACTTGCAATCTAGCCCTATATATTTCTTAGTGTTATTAGCGGTTTTGGTATATTTCATTCTACCATTTCACCACCAAATGTGATCAAATAAAAAAAAAAACAACTTTAACTTTTTCACAAACTTTAGGTTTCTTACTGGAATTATTTACAAGCAGCTTGTGCAATTATGGCACATATGGTTGTAAATGCTTCTCTGGGATCCCCTTTGTTCAGAAATAGCAGACATATATGGCTTTGGCATTGCAATTTGGTAATTAGAAGGCCGCTAAATGCTGCTGCACACCACACTTGTATTATACCCAGCAGTGAAGGGGTTAATTAGGTAGCTTGTAGGTTTAATTTTAGCTTTAATGTAGAGATCAGCCTCCCACCTGACACATCCCACCCCTGATCCCTCCCTAATCCCTCTCAAACAGCTCTCTTTCCTCCCCCACCCACCAAAGGTCTGCCAGTATAAAAATAAATTATTTATATATATATATATATATTCTGCAGGGTAGTATCCCCCCCTTACCTCCCAACTTCCCTGACTCCCCCCCCCCAAAACAGCTCTCTAACCCTCCCCCTCTACCTAATAGCCGCCATGTTAAGTACTAGCAGATGTCTGCCAGTTCCAAGTTTTCTATATTTATTTGCTTATTGTTTTTTTTTTTTATCTATAGATAAACTTTTTTCCATAGTGTAGCTGCCCCCCATCATACCCCTACCACCCGACCCCCTCCCAGATAATTTTACTACCATTTATTATCCCCCTCTCCCTCCTTTCCACTTCAAACTTTTTTCTGTAGTGTAAGCAGTCCCACCCACTCCCGCCCCTCCCACCCCTCTTCCACCCCTCTCACACATCATACGGCCCTCCTTCCACCCCCTCCAGCGATGGGCCACCCACTCGTCTCCCTCCTATCCCTCCCACACCACCAACGATCGGCACCATCGCAGGCCAATGTAGAGAGGGCAACAGAGTGCCAGACACGTCCTTGGTCGTTAAGGACCATTTTTTGTAGGATATGCCTGGCATGTCCTTGGTCGTTAAGGGGTTAAGCAGCTTTCTAATTGACTCCTATTATCGATTTGTCTTTGTTCTCTTTGTATCTTTATTTAAAAATTAGGAATGTACATTTAGGAACCAGCCCATTTTAGGTTCAGCACCTGGGTAGCGCTTGCTGATTTGTGGCTAAATGTAGGTCTAGTCGATTGGGAAGGAGAATTGGAGGAAGAAATAACATTTCTAGGAGATAAGGGTGACAAACTTAAGTTGACCAAAAGGGGGTTATAATTTTGATGTCTCTTTACAAATAAAAGAGTCTGAAGTATAATTGCAAATGGAGGGAAAGCATAAGCTCCTTGACTGGGCCATTGTCGATGAGAAGCAAAAAGTTATATTACAAAAGGACCTCTTGTCTGTTGAATCTGTTGAGATAAAGATGGATTTAACATCCAGTTGCTGAAATCCATGAGATACCTCGATCCCCAATCTGCCATTTGATTGTTGAGTCCAGGGGGCATATTTATTAAAGTGCAAGATGACATGATACGATGTAGCGTATCATGTCCGCTGCACATCTATAAATGCCGACATCATACTCTGTTTGCATTTATCATTGCACAGGCAGTTCACCAGAACTGCTTGTGCAATACCGCCCCCTGCAGATTCTGCTGGGGGTGTCAACGCAATCGTATTAGATCAGGTTGATTTCTGTCTGCCGCCTCAGAGCAGGCAGACAAGCTATGGAGCAGCAGTCTTTAGATCGCTGCTTCATAACTGCTGTTTTTGCGAGCTTGAAGGCTCGTCGGAAACAAGGGGCATCAAGCTCCATTCAGAGCTTGATAATTCGGTCCCTCTGTATGTATTCTGCTTGAATAGATATACAGTATTTTGAGAAAGACCTTAATGAATAACATTTTTGGTTAAAATTGATAACATTGAGGTTGTTCCCCCTAATCGATTTATATATTGAACAGCAGAGATGTTGTCCATGCAAAGAAGAGCTGTGATAGGATGAGAGTGTTTGACAAAACTTTTGACAGCAAAAGCCCCTGCCAAAAGATCCAAACAATTTATGTGAAGCTGTTTCTCTGAGGAAGACCCTTTCCCTCCCGAGATTAGGGAACCAGAATTGCTCTCATCTGATTCTATGACAATGTCTGGAGAACTTAAAAAAATGTCTTTGCCGTTCCATGCTTCTATGTTGAGAAGCCACCAATTCCGTTCTTCTATAGCTTCCTCCGATAAAGTAATCATATGTTGTTATGAAAAACCTTTCCAAAGATAAGATATCTTTAGTCTCTGAAGGGCTCTGTAATGAAGAGGAACAGTAAAAATGGCCTGGATAGAAGTAGAAAGAAGGCCGATAATCCTGGCTAAAATACGAAGTGGAAAAGATTGTTTGTTAAAAGGACAGTTTACTCAAAAATTTTCTCCCCTTTAATTTGTTCCCAATGATCCACATTACCTTGTGGAGTGTATTAAATTGTTTACATGTATTTCCATTACCCTTATATTGGCATTTGAATTAGTTTATTTAGCCTGTGGTATCCCCACCTATTCTAAAAGTTTTTGGCCTCGAGGCCAAGCTGTGATAACACAGCCAGTAGAAGAAATTACACTCCCAGTGGGTTATAGAAGAGATAAGGTAATAAAACAGTTAATTTTCCATTGTTCTCTCTAAGTACTGATGATTAGTTTACGGACCAATGGTTTACGGATAAGATAAAGAAACAGGTACATTTGCATAATGTGATAAAGTAATGAGATCTGATTATACCTACAAGCTCAACCCATTTTATTAGGTTGTGGCTTCAAAACACAAAATCAGCTAATTCTTATACACAAATAAGCCTTACCAAAGCAAATCTCATACATTTTATACTCTGCAGCTGGTAAAAAAAGTAATTGGAAACACATTAAGGGAAAAACAATTTTATAGTATACTGTCCCTTTAAGGGCATAAGATATTTCTTTCTTTATCTTTTTTATCTTGTCCAAAGGAAGACTTTAAGTAGCTGAAATTGTGTCTATGTTGAAACCTAAGAAAATTAGGTTTTGAGAAGGAATCATGGCTGATTTCTTGAAGTTGATGATAAAACCTAAATTCTGAAGTAAGCGAATGGTGAGAGAAAGATTATCTTGAAGGATAGACACCACTAAGATATAGAATGTCATAAAGTCACACACAGAACACATATGTTAATCATTAAGTTCAAGTGAGCAATAAAACTGAGTCCCCACTTAAGATGTGCTATTGCAGCATGCTGAGTTCACTATTACAGCTTGGCGCTTTTAGATTAATTACCCACTAGTTGAAAGCTAGTAACTGTATATGAAATTGTTGGTTACAATGACACTCAACTGTATCATTGATTAATAGAAACTATGTTGCTATTAAATAAATACAATGTTACAGTATTGCGGTGATATTAAGCCTATGTAGTTGCTTCAATGTCAAAATATACACACTCTGTATATGTGGTAGTAAAATAATATAGGTCCGGTCAAAGTACAAGGTTAAAACAAACTTGGAAGCCCCATAGCACTCCCTATGTGATAATGAAAGTAAATCGAAAAGTTGTTTAAAATTAATTGTTTTATCCAAATCATGAAAAAACATTTTGGGGTTTCCTGTCCCTTTAAAATGTGTATATAGACATATTAACACATAAATATATAGGTATATATAATCATATACATATATATTTATATTTGCTGCCATCACTGCACTTCTTATTCCCTTCGCTGCGCTTAGGTTCTGTGTCGCCTCTGACAACATCAGAACAAAGCTCCCATTGGAGCCTATGGAAGAGCGCTCTGGTGAGTGCAATGCTTCCCAGCAATGTGAACGCGAGGTCGCGTTCGCATTGCTTACAACTTGTAATACCAGTGCACTTTAGCGTATGCTGGTATTACACAGTGGAGCGCAAATATCGCGTTCAAAAAAGCGTTATCTAGAGCTTCACTTGTAATCAGGCCCTAAATGTATTTACATACTGATTTAACTGTTTAAGACCTGAGTCTCCAAATAATAAACCATCTGCCTCAGGATCCATTTCTGTGGTGGCATAGTCACAAATTTGTGGGTCAATACATCGCAAAGATCAGTTAAAAAGAACAAAAGAAAGAAACCGAATAAATAAAATAAATAGATAAATAATTAAAATTAAGCATAAGCTAAAAGAAACACAATATAAATATATACAATTAGAATATCTAAAAACCTATGTTTAAAATATATAAGAAAACAATTAATAATAGAAAGTAATAGAAAGTCAGTTAACAATACTTCATAACAGTAAATATTTTAACTTAAAAAAAAGGGACATGAAACCCAAATGATTTATGTCATGGTTTAGAAAGAGCATGAGATTTTAAACAACTTTCTAATGTACTTCTATTATCTAATTTCTTTCATTCTCTTGATATCCTTTGCTGAAAAGCATATCTAGATAGGCTCAGTAGCTGCTGATTCGTGGCTGCACATAGATGCCTTGCTTGATTGGCTCACTCATGGGCATTGCTATTTCTTCAACAAAGAATACCTAAAGAATGAAGCATATTAGATAATAGAAGTAAATTGGGATGTTGTTTAAAATTGTATTCTCTACCCGAATCAGGAAAGAAACATTTTGGGTTTAGTTTCACTTTAACTCTCTGAGCAGCAAAGAGAAAAGAGGAGGGATTGCTACTTTCTCGACCCTTTATGGTTACTTTGACACATCTGATTGGTTTATACTGTCTCTAACCACTTAAGGTTTATTCTCATTGGCTTCTGTATTATATTCATTATTGTCATTATTTTTCTGTTGATATTTAAATGTTTTCCTTTTAAATGCTGTCTGAGTAGTAAAGGAAAAGGTTATGCAAAATAGAAGTCTCTGTCCTTGTAATAAAATACCTTATTCAGTTGCAAAGCTTTTTCTGAAATAGAAAGATAAGCTATCAACAATTTGTACGCTTGAGACAAAATCCCTCTAATATTTTTTTTTAAAAAGCGTGTTTGTAAAGTTTAATGAATTAAATTGCCCTGTTTTTAAGAGTATTTTAAGACACTGGGCTTTAATTGTTTACATTTTACAATCACTTTAAGTATGGTTTGGAGCTTGTTTATATATTATCAGGTAACGGTAAAGTCTGAAATAAGAATAAAAGATGTGGGCTGATTTTAAACATGTATTTCTCTTTTGACTCCCACACATTTCAAAACAGTTTCCCCATAACAGGACACTATGGCCTAGATTTAGAGTTCTGCGTTAGCCGTCAAAACCAGCGTTAGAGGCTCCTAACGCTGATTTTTACCGCCCGCTGGTATTTGGAGTCAGTCAGGAAAGGGTCTAACGCTCACTTTGCAGCTGCGACTTTTCCATACCGCAGATCCCCCTACGCCATTTGCGTATCCTATCTTTTCAATGGGATCTTTCTAACGCCGGTATTTAGAGTCTTGGCTGGAGTGAGCGTTAGACCCTCTACCGACAAGACTCCAGCCGCAGAAAACAGTCAGTAGTTAAGAGCTTTTTGGGCTAACGCCGATTCATAAAGCTCTTAACTACTGTGCTCTAAAGTACACTAACACCCATAAACTACCTATGTACCCCTAAACTGAGGTCCCCCACATCGCCGCCACTCTATTAAATTTTTTTAACCCCTAATCTGCCGACCGCACACCGCCGCCACCTATGTTATACTTATGTACCCCTAATCTGCTGACCCTAACACCGCCGACCCCTATATTATATTTATTAACCCCTAATCTGCCCCCCACAATGTCGCCACCAGCTACCTACAATAATTAACCCCTAATCTGCTGACCGGACCTCACCGCTACTATAATAAAGTTATTAACCCCTAATCCGCCTCACTCCCGCCTCAATAACCCTATAAGAAATAGTATTAACCCCTAATCTGCCCTCCCTAACATCGCCGACACCTAACTTCAAGTATTAACCCCTAATCTGCCGACCGGACCTCGCCGCTACTCTAATAACTGTATTAACCCCTAAAGCTAAGTCTAACTCTAACACTAACACCCCCCTAAATTAAATATAATTTAAATCTAACGAAAAAAATTAACTGTTATTAAATAAATTATTCCTATTTAAAGCTAAATACTTACCTGTAAAATAAACCCTAATATAGCTACAATATAAATAATAATTATATTGTAGCTATTTTAGGATTAATATTTATTTTACAGGCAACTTTGTAATTATTTTAACCAGGTACAATAGCTATTAAATAGTTAATAACTATTTAATAGCTAAAATAGTTAAAATAATTACAAAATCACCTGTAAAATAAATCCTAACCTAAGTTACAATTAAACATAACACTACACTATCAATAAATTAATTAAATACAATACCTACAAATAACTACAATTAAATAAACTAACTAAAGTACAAAAAATAAAAAAGAACTAAGTTACAAAAAATAAAAAAATATTTACAAACATTAGAAAAATATTACAACAATTTTAAACTAATTACACCTACTCTAAGCCCCCTAATAAAATAACAAAGACCCCCAAAATAAAAAAATGCCCTACCCTATTCTAAATTAAAAAAGTTCAAAGCTCTTTTACCTTACCAGCCCTGAAAAGGGCCATTTGCGGGGCATGCCCCAAATAATTCAGCTCTTTTGCCTGTAAAAAAAAACATACAATACCCCCCCAACATTACAACCCACATACCCCTAATCTAACCCAAACCCCCCTTAAATAAACCTAACACTAAGCCCCTGAAGATCTTCCTACCTTATCTTCACCATGCCAGGTTCACCGATCCGTTCTCCGAAGTCTTGATCCAAGCCTCCGAAGTCTTCATCCAAGCCCAAGCGAGGGCTGGCGATCCATAATCCGGCTGAAGTCTTCTATCAAGCGGCGGCTGAAGAGGTCCAGAAGAGGCTCCAAAGTCTTCATCCTATCCGGGAAGAAGAGGAGATCCTGACCGGCAACCATCTTGATCCAAGCGGCATCTTCTATCTTCATCCGATGACGAACGGCTCCATCTTGAAGACCTCCAGCGCGGATCCATCCTCTTCTTCCGATGTCCAACTGAAGAATGAAGATTCCTTTAAGGGACGTCATCCAAGATGGCGTCCCTCGAATTCCGATTGGCTGATAGGATTTTATCAGCCAATCGGAATTAAGGTAGGAAAATTCTGATTGGCTGATGGAATTAGCCAATCAGATTCAAGTTCAATCCGATTGGCTGATTGGATCAGCCAATCAGATTGAGCTCGCATTCTATTGGCTGTTCCGATCAGCCAATAGAATGCGAGCTCATTCTGATTGGCTGATCCAATCAGCCAATCGGATTGAACTTGAATCTGATTGGCTGATTTCATCAGCCAATCAGAATTTTCCTACCTTAATTCCGATTGGCTGATAGAATCCTATCAGCCAATCGGAATTCGAGGGACGCCATCTTGGATGACGTCCTTTAAAGGAACCTTCATTCTTCAGTTGGACATCGGAAGAAGAGGATGGCTCCGCGCTGGAGGTCTTCAAGATGGAGCCGTTCGTCATCGGATGAAGATAGAAGATGCCGCTTGGATCAAGATGGTTGCCGGTCCGGATCTCCTCTTCTTCCCGGATAGGATGAAGACTTTGGAGCCTCTTCTGGACCTCTTCAGCCACCGCTTGATAGAAGACTTCAGCCGGATTATGGACCGCCAGCCCCCGCTTGGGCTTGGATGAAGACTTTGGAGGCTTGGATCAAGACTTCAGAGGACGGATCGGTGAACCTGGCATGGTGAAGATAAGGTAGGAAGATCTTCAGGGGCTTAGTGTTAGGTTTATTTAAGGGGGGTTTGGGTTAGATTAGGGGTATGTGGGTGGTGGGTTGTAATGTTGGGGGGGGTATTGCATTTTTTTTTTTACCGGCAAAAGAGCTGAATTATTTGGGGCATGCCCCGCAAATGGCCCTTTTCAGGGCTGGTAAGGTAAAAGAGCTTTGAACTTTTTAAATTTAGAATAGGGTAGGGCATTTTTTTATTTTGGGGGTCTTTGTTATTTTATTAGGGGGCTTAGAGTAGGTGTAATTAGTTTAAAATTGTTGTAATATTTTTCTAATGTTTGTAAATATTTTTTATTTTTTGTAACTTAGTTCTTTTTTATTTTGTGTACTTTAGTTAGTTTATTTAATTGTATTTATTTGTAGGTATTGTATTTAATTAATTTATTGATAGTGTAGTGTTAGGTTTAATTGTAACTTAGGTTAGGATTTATTTTACAGGTAATTTTGTAATTATTTTAACTATTTTAGCTATTAAATAGTTCTTAACTATTTAATAGCTATTGTACCTGGTTAAAATAAATACAAAGTTGCCTGTAAAATAAATATTAATCCTAAAATAGCTACAATATAATTATTCGTTATATTGTAGCTATATTAGGGTTTATTTTACAGGTAAGTATTTAGCTTTAAATAGGAATAATTTATTTAATAAGAGTTAATTTATTTTGTTAGATTTAAATTATATTTAATTTAGGGGGGTGTTAGTGTTAGGGTTAGACTTAGCTTTAGGGGTTAATCCATTTATTAGAGTAGCGGCGAGATCCGGTCGGCAGATTAGGGGTTAATAATTGAAGTTAGGTGTCAATGATGTTAGGGAGGGCAGATAAGGGTTTAATACTATTTCTTATAGGGTTATTGAGGTGGGAGTGAGGCGGATTAGGGGTTAATAACTTTATTATAGTAGCGGTGAGGTCCGGTCGGCAGATTAGGGGTTAATTATTGTAGGTAGCTGGCGGCGACGTTGTGGGGGGCAGATTAGGGGTTAATAAATATAATATAGGGGTCGGCGGTGTTAGGGTCAGCAGATTAGGGGTACATAAGGATAATGTAGGTGGCGGCGGTGTACGGAGCGGCAGATTAGGGGTTAATAATAAAATGCAGGGGTCAGCGATAGTGGCGGCAGCAGAATAGGGGTTAATAAGTGTAAGGTTAGGGGTGTTTAGACTCGGGGTACATGTTAGGGTGTTAGGTGCAGACATAGGAAGTGTTTCCCCATAGGAAACAATGGGGCTGCGTTAGGAGCTGAACGCTGCTTTTTTGCAGGTGTTAGGTTTTTTTTCAGCTCAAACTGTCCCATTGTTTCCTATGGGGGAATCGTGCACGAGCACGTTTTTGAAGCTGGCCGCGTCCGTAAGCACCGCTGGTATTGAGAGTTGCAGTTGCAGTAAATATGCTATACGCTCCTTTTTTGGAGCCTAACGCAGCCCTTCTGTGAACTCTAAATACCAGCGGTATTTAAAAGGTGCGGCCAGAAAAAAGCACGCGTAGCTAACGCACCCCTTCTAACGCAAAACTCTAAATCTAGGCGTATATTAATTTACTATTCAATATACTGGGCTATGCAGATAATATATTAGTTGAGTGGCAACTATACAGAAGTGATTTACTGTATCATATTGTAATGAATGATATTTTTTCTTTTGACTGTTTGCCTACAACTATATTGTGATGGATGCACAAAAGTACTCTGCATACACAGTGACTGCAGAAGTTCTCATTTCCCAATATATGTATTCCAGGAAAATATTAATTGTGTCCTTAACCCAATAGCAAGCACTGAAAAGTTTCCTTTTCCTTACAGTAATTTGTACTGAACATCTTGTCTGTTATTTTTGACAGTATTAGATGTGATTCACTTTTATGGAGCTTCCTAATTCTGCTCAGGGGTATTAACTAACATCCACATATTAGAAAATGATTTAAAAACGTAGTGCCAAATGCGCTGTTTAAACTGGACAGATTTCTGATGAGTCACTATGGCTGATTTGTAATCTGTAATGAAGTACAAATATAAAGAATACCAAACATAATGATGGGAACAATTAGATTGCACAATGTTGTTTTATCTTAAAAAATATGTTTTGTCAAAATAGTTTATTATAATTTATATAAAAGAAAAAAGGTTCTTTATTTTCTGTGGGGCAAAATAATTGATTTGTTTACAGGGGCATATAACAGGTTTCATTGTCTTTAATTCCTAATGTGCCAATTGAAGCCCAAACAGGCTTAAGGGTACACTGTGCGAATAGGACGGTGCTCGTCTGTCATTGCCCTGTCCACCTTGCAGCCTTACATCTTTTCCAGTCCCAAAGTTCCCTTATACCACATCCTAAGGAACCCCAATTTTTAACTTTGTTTCTATAATATTTAAAAAAATTGGACATCTTCAGTCTGTTCCTCTAAGTAAATGAATGAAATCCAATTTTATATGATTCAGATAGAGCGTGTGATTTTAAACATCTTTCCAATGTACTTCTACTATCTCATTTGTTTTGTTCTGTTTATATTCTTTGTTTAAAGGGATACCTAGGTAGACTCAGGAACTGCTGATTGGTGGCTGCACATATATGCCTCATGTTATTGATTCACCCAGTGCATTCAGCTAGCTCCCAGTAATGCATTGCTGCTTCTTCAGCAAAGGATATCAAGAGAATAAAGCAAATTAGATAATAGATATAAATTGGAAAGTTGTTTAAAATTGTATGGTATATCTGGATCATGAAAGAAAATGTAGTTTCTTTAAAGGGGCATGAAACTTATTTTTTTACCTTTCAAGATTCAGATAGAACAAACAATTTTAAACAACTTTCCAATTACTTCTATTATACAATTTGCTTCACGCTATTGGTATCCTTTGTTGAAGCAGCAGCAATGCACTACTGGGAGTTAGCTGAGCACATCAGGGGATCCAATGACAAGAGGCATATATGTGCAGCTATATGGGGAAAGTAAGGTTACCTTAAATAATTAAAATAATTAAAAAATTAATAATTAAAAAATAATTAAAATGAGCCCAATTCACTATACATTTTAGTGGATATTTTAGTGGGAGATGGCTGGGGGGCATCATTTCATTCTCTAAACAAGGCAGCACTATGTAAGCCCAAAGTCTTAAGCCGGCCCTGTGGATACAGAAGAAAGATCTGTAAAAGACAGTGCCTGAGAAGTTAAAGTGACATGGAACACTAAATAAATGCTAGGTAGAATGATTGCATTAAAGAAAAAAGATTAGTCTGCGAATTACATGTAGATGTATTTTTTAAAGTTTTATTAGCTGCTTAACTATTGACAAATTAAAAAGTGTAAAGTTTTAGCGTTTATAAATCATTGGGAGCTGCCATGTTGTAACTTAGGTTACCTTCTCTGCTGTGGACAGTTATAAATAGGTCACTAGAGTGTGCAGCCAATGGCTGTGGGGAATATAACAGTGTTCTGCACTTCCATTTCTAACAGGAACTGAAAAGCTCACAATTTTAAAATGGAATTACAGGAATTAATGAAAGCATATTTATTGTTTCTTATATAAATATATACACGATTTATCAATGATAAACGCAATATAACTGTATAATGCTTTATACCTGTGGCATTTGCAGAATTGGGTGCACATATATTTAGCAAAGTGAAAATCCCTTATGTAAGGTAAGTAGCGAAATAGTTTAAACTCTAATACAACTGCAACTAGCGTTACCACCTTTACTATATTTTCTTGTATAGTTATGAGTTACACATGCTGCAGGATGTGCAGGGAAACAATAGGGTTGCCACTGGCCAGTATTTTATTAACATGCCTGCTAATTTTTAGGTTCAGGTCAAATTTGAAAATAAAGATTTAATATAGAACTAAAGATGCCATCATGTGCAAACCTCTTCTAAGTGTATTGGAATCTAATTATAAGTAAATGATCATTTTAAATCAGCCCTAGCAGCTTTAGTTCTTGACTTATGCTGTATACAAATGTACGCACATTTATGCTAGTGACTTTCCAATTTACTTCTATTATCTAAATTTGCTTCGTTATCTTGGAATACTTTGTTGAAAAGGATACCTAGGTAGGCTCAGGAGCTGGGAGCTAGCTGCTGATTGGTGGCTACACATATATACCACTTATCATTGGTTTAGCTAGCTCCCAGTAGTGCATTATTCAATAAAGGATACCAGGAGAATTAAGCAAAATTGGTATTAGAAGTAAATTGGAAAAAAAATTAAAATTGTATGTTCTATCTGAATCATTAAATAAAAAATGTGGGTTACATGTTGTCCCTTTAAATAAATAAATCCAAATATTATTTTCTTGTACTAGGTTAATTTTAATCAAAGAGCTCCAAATTTTCTCTGTTTGGTATAAGAAAAATGGTGTATAAGGAATCCTCAATGTGAAACATACGCAACACTACTGTACAGTACTGTTACTGTTTCATCAACTCTCACATAGGTATAACATAAAAAGGTATCTGTTGTAAATCTGTCTTCTTCTCCAGATAATGTTGGCTTTACTTTGTGAGATTACAACCATCTGCTGCTCTGATTCCAAACAGAACTTATTTTTAAACATTTTCTTAATGTAGCAGGTTTCTTGTATTTTATGGTACAAAAAGTCCTACACATTTAAAAAAATATTAAAATATTAAGTTCAATTTTGTGTTCTAATGATATCATATTTTGTGACATTTCAAATAAACCTACTATTAAGGACCTCTAACATATCTAATTGTTTCTTGTTAAAATTGTATATTTAGTTTGATAGATTTGACATTAAAAACTCCAGTAATATATTTTCAAGTTACTTTATAAACTCTGCTTATTTTTCTGTACTTAAGTCAACTAAGCAGCTGACACACAAAAAAAAGTAGAAATTTTGTAACTTGAGTTGAAAAGACCTTGCATCCAATTACAACATTCCCATCATCAACCCACTAATAGGGAAGAAATCAACTTAGGAAACCTAGAAGCCACAGAAATGGACACAAAGGCAGAAATAGGCAGATAGATAGATAGATAGATAGATAGATAGATGGAAAATAGATAGTGGATGGATAAATAGGATAGATAGATTTCTAGTATTCAAAGACACATAAAACCCAATTTGTTCCTTTCATAATTCAGATAGAGCTTACAATGTAAACAACTTTCAAATTAATTTCTATTATGAAATTTGCTTCATTCTCATTGGTATCCTTTATTGAAGGAGCAGCAGTGCACTGCTGGGAGCAAACTGAACATATTAAAGGGATACTAAATACAAATGTTTTCTTTCATGATTCAGACATAGCGTGCAGTTTTAAGCAACTTTCTAATTTACTCCTATTATCAATTTTTTATTCATTCTTTTTCTATCTTTATTTGAAAAAGCAGGAATGTCAGGTTAGGAGCCGGACCATTTTTGGTTCAACGCCCTGGATTACACTTCCTGATTGGTGGCTACATTTAGCCACCAATCAGCAGGAGCAACACAGGTGCTGAACCAAAAATGGGCCGGCTCCTAAGCTTTCATTCCTGCATTTCAAATAAAGATACCAAGAGAACAAAGAAAATTTGATAATAGGAGTAAATTAGAAAGTTGCTTAAAATTTCATGCTCTATCTAAATCATTAAAGAAAAAATGTGGGTTTAGTATCCCTTTAAGGGAGCAATAACATGAGGCATATATGTGCAGCCACCAATCACCAGCTAGCTTGCATTGCTTCTCCTGAGCCTACCTAGGTATATTTTTCAACAAAGGATACCAAGAAACAAAGTGAATTAGATAACAGAAATTAATTGTGAACTCTCTTAAAACTGCATCCTCTCTCAGAACCATTAAAGTTCATTTTTACTTTACTGTCCTTTAAAACTTGAAGGGAAATAAAATGAAAAACAATAGTTTGTTCTATTTGCAAAACTCTTCTAGTAAAAGCTACACTGTATATATTATATGCCTCATTCAAATACTGTGCCAGCGAAGAAAGCTAGCAGTGGCATCGCATTTGTGCAGTTGCACAGGGCATATGTAGTTATGTACAGTAAAAGATGAAGCAGTGACATCTTCTACTGGAAGTTTAAGGGATTAAAGACCTGAATTACAGTATAATAACAACAAATGAACAATCCCCCTTTTCCCAAGAAAGACACACACAAGTAATCGTGGAGAAGACCTTAGGCATGCAGTTCTATTGATGAGACCTGTGTGCCTACAGCCTTGGAAACACTACGGATGGCCGACATGCAGGGTACCACAGCTGTCGCAAAGGAGTAATATATAACATTTCACAATTTTACAGTTGTGCTCATAAGTTTACATACCCTGGCAAAATGTACGATTTCTTGGCCATTTTTCAGAGAATATGAATGATAACACAAAAACCTTTCTTTCATGTGACAGTGCAGGAGAGGAAGCAGTGTCTGAAGGAGAGAGCCAGGTTTCTGTGAGAGCCAGAAGTTTCTGTGAGAGTGGGAAATAAAGAGGTCATGGATAAAAGGGAGTTTGTTGCAAACAGAGCGAGAGTTCCATAGTGCACAAGTGAAGGGGGTGGTGGTTTTAGATGCAAGAGGAATAAGATTAAGGTTACCAGAGTTTTGTTTTTGAAGTCTATTGAAGGGCATACATGGGTGTGCAGGGCAAGGAAATTGTGGGTGACCAGGATTAGGGGAGATATCGCCAGCAGCTAGTATGAGCAAGAGGGAGAGTGACATGAGATGAGATGCGGATTTGCAGTAGTGAGACTGTTTTTGTGATGAGTTGCAAGGGGGAGAGAGAGTCTCTAGGAATGTGTGAAGTCCATGAATACAAAAGTAAGGTGAGGTTAAGAGAGATGGGCTAGTGTGCAATGCAGGTGGTGAGGGGTAAGGAGTAATTGAGTAAAGTAGTTTGTTGAACAGACAAAAGGTGGCAAAAAGGGATATTAAGATATTGTCCATTTTTTACCAAATAGACAGTGTTTAAAACTCAGTATCAAAACAGAACTTGCCTTATATTCATTATTAATATCAGAAAGCATGTATATATAAACAAGTTAGATTATCTTAAAAAGTATTACAAAACATTCCTGTATGTATGTATATGTCACTGTAAAAATATAATAGGAAAAATAGAATATATAAGTATTATATGATATATTTTGACTTCTCAAATTGATGATTCCATGAATCCTTTTTGAATTAAACATACTTTACAATGTAACTTAATTTACTATTAAATATATACAGTTGTGCTCATAAGTTTACATACCCTGGCAGAATTTATGATTTCTTGGCCATTTTTCAGAGAATATGAATGATAACACAAAAACTTTTCTTTCACTCATGGTTAGTGTTTGGCTGAAGCCATTTATTATCAATCAACTGTGTTTACTCTTTTTAAATCATAATGACAACAGAAACTACCCAAATGACCCTGATCATAAATTTACATACCCTGGTGATTTTGGCCTGATAACATGCACACAAGTTGGCACAAAGGGGTTTGAATGGCTATTAAAGGTAACCATCCTCATCTGTGATCTGTTTGCTTGTAAATAGTGTGTGTGTATAAAAGGTCAATGAGTTTCTGGACTCCTGACAGACCCTTGCATCTTTCATCCAGTGCTGCACTGATGTTTCTGGATTCTGAGTCATGGCGAAAGCAAAAGAATTGTCAAGGGATCGGCGGGAAAAGGTAGTTGAACTGTATAAAGCAGGAAAGGGATATAGAAAGATATCCAAGGAATTGAGAATGCAAATCAGCAGTGTTCAAACTCTAATAAAGAAGTGGAAAATGAGGCGTTCTGTTGAAACCAAACCACGGTCATTTAGACCAACTAAAATTTCAGCCACAACTGCCAGGAAATTGTTCGGGATGCAAAGACAAACCCACAAATAGCTTCAGGTGAAATACAGGACATGTGGTATGGCTGTTTCAATATGCACAATAAGGAGGCACTTGAAGAAATATGGGCTGCATGGTCTAGTTGCTAGAAGAAAGCCATTACTACGCAAATTCCACAAAGTATCCCACTTACAATACGCCAAACAGCACAGAGACAAGCCTCAAACCTTCTGGCACAAAGTCATTTGGAGTGATGAGACCAAAATTGAGCTTTTTGGCCACAACCATAATTTGGAGACGAATCAACAAGGCCTATGATGAAAGGTACACCATTCCTACTGTGAAACACGGAGGTGGATTGCTGATGTTTTAGGGATGTGTGATCTACAAAGGCACAGGAAATTTGGTCAGAATTGATGGCAAGATTAATGCAGTATGTTATCAAACAGAACGCCTCATTTTCCACTTCTTGGTTAGAGTTTGAACACTGCTGATTTGCATTCTCAATTCCTTGGATATCTTTTTATATCCCTTTCCTGTTTTATACAGTTCAACTAACTTTTTCCCACAGATCCTTTGACAATTATTTTTCTTTCGCCATGACTCAGAATCCAGAAACATCAGTACAGCACTGGATGAAAGATGCAAGGGTCTGTCAGGAGTCCAGAAACTCCTTGACCTTTTATACACACACACTAATTACAATCAAACAGATCACAGGTGAGAATGGTTACCTTTAATAGCCATTCAAACTCCTTTGTGTCAACTTGTGTGCATGTTATCAGGCCAAAATCACCAGGGTATGTAAACTTTTGATCAGGGTCATTTGGGTATTTTCTGTTGTCATTATGATTTACAAAGAGCAAACACAGTTGATTGATAATAACTTACTTCAGCCAAACACTAACCATGAGTGAAAGAAAAGTTTTTGTGTTATCATTCATATTCTCTGAAAAATGGCCAATAAATCATAAATTCTTCCAGGGTATGTAAACTTATGAGCACAACTGTATATATTTAATAGTAAATTGTTACATTACATTAAAGTATGTTTAATTCAAAAAGGATTCATGCAATCATCAATTTGAGAAGTCAAAATATATCATATAATACTTATATATTCTATTCTTCCTATTATATTTTTACAGTGACATATACATACATACAGGAATGTTTTGTAATAATTTTTAAGATAATCTAACTTGTTTATATATACATGCTTTCTGATATTAATAATGAATATAAGGCAAGTTCTGTTTTGATACTGAGTATTAAACACTGTCTATTTTGTAAAAAATGCACAATATCTTAATATCCCTTTTTGCCACCTTTTGTCTGTTCAACAAACTACTTTACTCAATTACTCCTTACCCCTCACCACCTGCATTGCACACTAGCCCATCTCTCTTAACCTCACCTTACTTTTGTATTCATGGACTTCACACATTCCTAGAGACTCTCTCTTCCCCTTGCAACTCATCACAAAAACAGTCTCACTACTGCAAATCTGCATCTCATCTCATGTCACTCTCCCTCTTACTCATACTAGCTGCTGGCGACATCTCCCCTAATCCTGGTCACCCACAATTTCCTTGCCCTGCACACCCATGTGTGCCCTTCAATAGACTTCAAAAACAAAACTCTGGTAACCTTAAAGGGACACTGTACCCAAAATTTTTCTTTCGTGATTCAGATTGAGCATGAAATTTTAAGCAACTTTCTAATTTACTCCTATTATCAAATTTTCTTCATTCTCTTGGTATCTTTATTTGAAATGCAAGAATGTAAGTCTAAATGCCGGCCCATTTTTGGTGAACAACCTGGGTTGTCCTTGCTGATTGGTGGATAAATTCATCCACCAATAAAAAAGTGCTGTCCAGAGTACTGAAACAAAAAAAAAGCTTAGATGCCTTCTTTTTCAAATAATGATAGCAAGAGAATGAAGAAAAATTGATAATAGGAGTAAATTAGAAAGTTGCTTAAAATTGCATGCTCTTTCTGAATTACAAAAGAAAAAAATATGGGTACAGTGTCCCATTAATCTTATTCCTCTTGCATCTAAAGCCACCACCCCCTTCACTTGTGCACTATGGAACTCTCGCTCTGTTTGCAACAAACTCACTTCTATCCATGACCTCTTTATCTCCCACTCTCTCCATCTTCTGGCTCTCACAGAAACCTGGCTCTCTCCTTCAAAAACTGCGTCCTCTCCTGCACTGTCACATGGGGGTCTCCACTTCAGCCACACTCCTAGGTCTGACAATAGACAAAGAGGTGGTGTTAGTATTTTGCTTACTTCTCTTTGCACCTTTCAACAAATACATCCCATCTCTTCCCTCACATTTTCTTCATTAGAAACACACATGATTCGCTTATTCTCTCCCCTCTCTATACGCGTTGCAGTCATATACCGCCCCCCTGGCTCCGCAACTCTATTTCTAGATCACTTTGCCACCTGGCTACCTTACTTCCTTTCTTCAGATACCCCTGCCCTCATTCTCGGTGACTTCAACCTCCCTGTTGATAATCCCTCTGCCTCCTCTGCAAAACAACTTCTGCAACTCACTTCCTCTTTCATCCTGTCACAATGGACTTACTCTCCCACTCACAAAGATGGTCACTCCCTTGATCTGATTTTCAGTTATCGATGCACTATCTCAAACTTCACAAACTCACCTTTTCCTCTTTCTGACCACCACCTCCTCACTTGTACCATTACCTCACTCCCTGTAACTTTCCCTCCTTCTACCCCTCACACTAAACTTCACAGAAGAATCAAGTCATTAGATCAGCAACAGCTCGCTAGCTCTCTCAAACCTCTTCTCTCTTCCATCCCCTCCTTTTCCTGTCCTGATGAATCTATCTGCCACTATAACTCCACCCTTACATTGGTCCTTGATAACCTGACCCCACCTACCAAAGCTTGGAAAACATACACTCATCCTCAGCCCTGGCATACTCCTCTGACACGGTACCTACGCAGATGTTCCCGTACTGCTGAGTGACACTGGACGAAATCTTGGAGTTCTGCTGACTTTCTTCATTATAAGTTCATCTTGAACTCTTACTATTCTGCCCTTAATCTATGTAAGCAATTACTTCTCTACTCTTATCTCTACTCTTTCTTCTATCCCAAAATGTCTGTTCTCCACATTCAATACTCTTCTCCACCCACCTCCACCTCCCACCACAAATTTTCTCTCAGCCCAAGATTTTGCCAGCTACAACAACAACAAAATCGACTCCATCAGAACTGAAATCAGCTCTCAACATACTACCGGTCTCCCACCCCCTCAAAAGCTCACAATCATCCAAAACCCACATAGCCATAAATTTAGTTATTTTGCCCCTGTTACAGAGGATGAAGTTTCTGCCCTTATACTATCCTCTCACCTCACTACCTGTCCACTCGACCCCATCACCTCACAACTACTCCCCCTCCCTCTCTTCTACCCTTACCCCTATACTCACACACATCTTCCACCTCTCCCTCAGCACTGGTATAGTTCCCATATCTCTTAAATATGCATTATTCACAACTATCCTCAAAAAACCTTCTCTCTATCCAACCTCCCTATCCAACTACCGCCCTATTTCCCTACTCCTTCTTGCCTCAAAGCTTCTTGAAAAGCTAGTATATGCACGTCTATCCCATTTTCTTACATTAAACTCCCTCCTTGACCCACTGCAATCTGTATTTTGCCCCCTTCACTCAACAGAGACAGCAATTGTTAAGGTTACCAACAACCTACTTACAGCAAAATCAAAAGGCCACTTCTCTCTACTTATCCTCCTTGATCTGTCTGCAGCCTTTGATACTGTCAACCACCCTTTTTTGCTCCATACCTTCCAATCCTTCCGCATCTGTGACACAGCTCTCTCTTGGTTCTATTCCTACCTGTCTAACCGTACCTTTAGTGTAGCCTTCTCTGGGGTATCCTCTGCCCCGTTACCTCTTTTTGTTAGGGTACCGCAAGGCTATGTCCTCGGTCCCCTTCTCTTCTCAATCTACACCTCCTCACTAGGTTCCTTAATAAAGTCCCATGGGTTTTATTATTATTTGTATGCCGACGATACCCAAATCTACCTCTCTGCACCAGAACTATCTCCTTCCTTGCTAACCCGTGTCACTAACTGTCTCTCTCATATCTCATCTTGGATGTCCTCTCACTACCTCAAGCTAAATCTCTCCAAAACTGAGCTCCTTATTTTCCCCCCTTCTTCCAAAATCTCCACCCCCCATGTCTCTATAACTGTTGACAACTCCATCATTACCCCAATGACTCAGATCTTTCTTTCACTCCTCACATTCAGTCCTTGGCTAAAGCCTGCCGCTTCCACCTTAAAAACATCACTAAAATTAGACATTTTCTTACACAAGACACAACAAAGATTTGAATTCACTAATTTTTTCCTGCCTTGACTACTGCAACTCTATCCTCTCTGGTCTCCCTAGCTGCCACTTAGCTCCTTTTATTATTATCAGGTATTTGTACAATCCATAATGAATGCCTCTGCCAGGATCATCTTCCTTGCACGTCGCTCTTCATCTGCAGCACCTCTCTTCCAATCCCTTCACTGGCTTCCTCTTGCCTCCAGGATTAAACATAAAATTCTCACTCTGACACACAAAACCCTCAATTTTACTGCTCCCCCCTACATTTCACCTTGTCTCCAGATACTCTACCTCCCGTCCCCTTCGCTCCGCTCATGATCTCCTCCTCTCCTCCTCGCTGCTCCCTAAAGACTCTACTATTCAGGGATGCTTACAACCTACACTAACCTTCCTATCTCAACTGTTATCCCCTAAAACCCCATAACATGTAAGCCTATGAGCCCAGCTGTTTGTAATTTACCTTCATAAGAGCCAACTACAACAGTGCAACTCTCGGCAGGACCCTCTCACCCCATTTGATCCATGTAATCATTTTTATATACCACCCATGTTCATAGCGCTGCGGAACCTGTTGCCGCTCTACAAATACCTGATAATAAAAATAAAATAATATTAATGAAATTTTTTATAAAATTACAAATTTTTGGTTCTCCTTGTCTTCAGTTAAAGCTGAAAAAAAAATATTTTGCCAGATGCTGTTAGCCATTAAACGGCTGCTGTAAAATATATCACCTGTCTGAAAATTATTAACCCCAGAAATTTACGCTCAGCCCTAGTGTAGTACAGGTAAATCACTTAATTACACATTAGTAACATTTAGGCCAAGATTACAAGTGGAGCTATATTGACAGGTGCACTAGCAATATTGGGGGCCCAATTTAGAATAGTGCATAACCTGGTATTACAACAAGTGCATGTAAAACAGAATTACCAGAGTATATTTAGCACCACTGACATCTTTTTAACAGCCTATACTTTTACCCAGAGTTCCCTGGTGCATTTTTTAACAATGTATACTAGTACTTCTGGGGAAAGGCAAGCAGGATACTTGCCTAGATTTGCAAATTTTCTATACAATAATTCTATGTCTCTTACTTTTATGAAATGGAGGATTTTAATATCATGCTTTAATCCCCACCATAACTCAAATGAGTATGTCAATTAAAATATACATTTATTATTGAAATACATTTTTAAAAAAGTGTTTTAACATGATATAGTATATGACAAGGTAATAGACTGGGAAGGGCTGGTGTGTGTGTGTGTGTATGTGTATATATATATATATATATATATATACACAGGTATACCTCACTTTACAGCGCTTCACTTTACAGCGCTTCACTAATACAGCGCTTTGTGGAGCTGAAGTTCAACTTCCAAGGATTTTAAAACAGTGCTGTAATCATCGTGAGATTGCGAGAAAAGTGACTGGCACCATTTTGTTATGCTTAGTTCACTCTGTTTACATCATTACAGTGCAATCTGTATCTCAGTGCTATAGTTTGGCAAATTTTACTACAGTAATTGTCACTATTTTACAGATACAGTATTTATTGAATACTAATTGAATTCTGTGCTGTGCTAGTGTTAAACTAAACGTAGCACTATTGCAACCCTAATATATGTTAGTTCAAACATGTTTTCAAGTTTTAAAACACACTAGCAAGTGAAAAGAAAGCTAAAACTGCCTTGTTTCACTTTAAGGCGGTTTTCACTTTACAGCGGGGCTCCGGTCCCTAACCCGCTGTATGAGCGGGGTATACCTGTATATATATATATATATATATATATATATATATATATATATATATATATATATATATCCAAAAGAAGGAAAGCACTCACTGGACTTCATTTTCATAAAATATAGCTTTTATTTCAGCCTTTAAAATCCATAACGTTTCGGGTACTGGTCCGGTCCCTTTGTCAAATGGCATTTAAAGAACACCCAGTAAGTACTGGGTGTTCTTTGAGTGCCATTTGACAAAGGGACTGGACCGGAATCTGAAACTTTATGGATTTTAAAGGCTGAAAAAAAGCTATATTTTATGAAAACGAAGTCCAGTGAGTGCTTTCCTTCTTTTGGATGTATCCAACCCCTGATAACACCTTGGCATATCTGAAAACTAAGGAGTGCAAATTCCATTGCACAATTTATATATATATAGTCTTTTCATATGCAGAGGAAGTGGGGGAGTGTCAGCTTTCAGTGGGTTTCCAGTCAACCTAATCAAAAGTACTAAACTGGGAGCTTCTAAGTAAGTTTTCAATAGGTTTTATACTGGATTTTTAGATCAGCATCTGTGCATATTATTCTTTATAGTAGTGTCTATTTATTACATGCAGTTATATGAAAATTGGTGTACACTGTCCCTTTAAAGTGAGTTTGCCAACCGCGATTTCTGACCTCCAGATCTTAGCACACCTGTGGCTTTTGCTCACGCGCAAGAATAAGAGTGCTAATATTTTTGAGTTACACTTTTAATCTAGGCATTAAAGCGATATAAAACCCAAATGCTTTCTTTCATGAATCAGATACAGCGTGCAATTGTAAGCAACTTTCTAATTTACTCCTATTATCAATTTGTATTTGTTCTCTTGGTATCTTTATTTGAAAAAGCAGGAATGTAGGCTTAGGAGCAGGCCCATTTTTGTTTCAGCAGCCTAGTTTCATAACTAATGGTGCACACAGAAATGTGACAGCACTGAACAAACTTTACCTCTACTCAAGTTTAGAGACATTATTGAAGTTGTCACATTTTGTTCTAGTCCACAGCAGAGGGTCAGCACATTTATTTGCTTCATTACAGATTCAAGCACACATACAAGACTGTTGTTGTTATTATAGAACACTTTGTAATTGTATAAAATATCAGCTGCGGCTTCTATCATTTTGCTGACAAGAAAGAAAGAAAGGTTCATGTGATATTTTCTAGTAAGCTTTTTACAGATATTTAACATTTGGGTATAATGTCCCTTTAAAATATAAGTTGTATTTGGGGATCTTACATAAAAACACTCTTATATTAGCTTCTTTCTTGTATGAATTGAAAAGAAAAATGAAATCTGGCACGTTTCCAAACAGTAAAAAAAACATAGAGCATTAAAGAAATATTCAAGGGAATGTGAACATCAAAAAATCCACCTAAAATCATGTGTGATAAACTGGGATTTGCATGGATTTAGACTTCAACTGTCTGACTTTAAATTCTTCTAACATTTTTCATTTGATAGCCTGTTAAGCTTCTTTTTATCTCATATATATGCTTTGGAGCTTTGTGTATTTTTATGCATATTTCTAATATTGACTGAAATATATTGTCTGTTGTCAGCTTTACAGACAAAATATACAGTGCTACAGCCTTTTTAGTTTTTCTTGGCAATAAAATACAAGTACTGTAGCTGAATAACCTTTCTTGAACCAAGAAAATAATGATAATGGATTGCAGGCTTCCTGCAGAACTATATACAGAATATAGGAGTAAAACATAATTATTGATAATGGGTAGCAGGTTGTATGTAGTGTTAGGTGAAATAAATAGTGCTCTGAAGGATGGATGTAGATTTTGTTTTCTTTTGCTCATGCATACAGGTCACACCCAATCATCACTCCTTCAAAAACATGAAATCTGAAGCGAGACATACATTTGTCATTTAAACCTATACAGATTATGATTTAAACTATTTATTTCCAAATGTGTGCACAAAGTTCAAGGGAAAATTGTAGGAAAATGTCTCTTTTGCACAGGGCCGGACTGGGAATAAAATGCAGCCCTGGAAAAATATGAAGACCAGACCTTTTTTCTGTTGAGTTGGTAGAAAGCACATGCCCCATTTTTCTCAAAGAGGATTACTGGGATACTCCTTCCCCAATATGTTTTTCAGAATTAAATTATATTACTTTGCATTAAATAAAACTGCCAGATTGATGTTATATAGGCACCCTACAACCCAATTGCATCCATTAAACACCCCTTTTAATTGTAGCTTTCTAGCCCCAGCTGCGGCAGCCCACCGGGAAATCTCCTGGTATCCTGGTAGGCCAATCCGGCCCAGATTTTGCATATGATATAGCAGCCACTAAATATTGTGAAAAATACATTACATTATATACATCTGATACCCAGTTATTTATATATATTTTTACTTATTAATATTTTCAATTTCTTCAGGTGCATTGGTTAGCAGTGACAAGCCTGGGGAGAAAAGTGTGTTTATGTATGACATGGACATAAGCGTGTAGCACATTTAATTGCCCCCTATTAGATGGACTGAAAATTAAAAAGAAAGTTGAGAGATTAAATATGTTTGTGTAGGGGATAATTTTTTGTGACTTTTCAGTAGCTCTATGCTTCATTAATTAATTCTTTATTCTCATGAATAATTATAAAATATAGAAGAAGGTAAATTATGGTTACAACAGCATTATACTCAGATATTAATTCCCTATAAAGGGCCATCTTACAAGTGACTCGCTAATGATAGCGCTGGACGTGATAAGCAATATCGCTAGAACGTGCTAACATTAGTATGGAACTTGATATTAAAAGTCTATGGTAAATCCAATTTATCAGAGAATGGTTAGCATGGCCGACATCGATCTAGTGCAATCTATACTTTTAATGGATATTGTGACTATGCTAAATAGTGCTCCTTTTACAAGTTAAAATTTACAGCTTGCACTCAAGTGAAAGTTGAAACTCAGCTAGAATATTTAGCGCGACTTGAGATCTGAAGTAAAGGGTTAAAAAAAAATCTCACAAAACACATCAAAAACATTACACTCATATATACACTTTTTAGTAAAAAATAATTAATATTGATAAAAAAAGGTTTTTAAAGGGTTAAAAAGAGATATGGTACATGACAAAGTGTTTGACTTTAAAGGGCTCCAACGTACAGAATATATATATATATATATATATATATATATATATATATATATATATATATATATATATATATATAAAAATAAATATATAAAAAAAAAATATATATATATATATATATACTGTATGTATATATATATATATATATATATATATATATATATATATATATACTGTATATATATATATATATATATATATATATATACCGTATTTTTCGCTTCATAAGACGCACTTTTTTCCCACCTCAAAAGTAAAGGAAAATGTCTGTGCGTCTTATGGAGCGAATGCAGGCCCTGCGCTTGCAACATCAATATCTTTCTTCTGACCCTAACCAGATCCTTCTCATCTGATCTGTCAGACTAACGCTATTACTGTTAACAGATACGGACAGTTTCTCCACCTGACCGCCTGTCTCCCTTTGCAACTTATTTCATTCCGGCACACAACTACACCACTCTCACCTTATCTGCTCCTTGGTGTACACCGGACTTGGTGGGTAAACTAAAACAACCAAATGAGGATTAATTATAAGCTGTCCTCTTCCTTCCTTATTTGCCGCTCTGGCACAGACACACAGAACTTAGCCTGTCAGCATTTCCAGGCACCCGATTGGTTGTTATTTGCCGCTCTGGCACAGACACACAGAACGTAGCCTGTCAGCATTTCCAGGCACCCGATTGGTTGTTATTTGCCGCTCTGGCACAGACACACAGAACTTAGCCTGTCAGCATTTCCAGGCACCCGATTGGTTGAAATATTCACACCCACTTCCAACTCCTCTCTGCAATACTCTCACACGCTGCGTTCAGCTATACCATATGTAGCTCAAAGTAACCAACTCCTTAGAGAATAGCAGCAGAGCAGATCTCTCCTCAGCAAGTGATTTAATTGCCGATATTGTACAGACAGAGTTCTGAGTTATAGTACAGACAAATTAACATTGATTGACACTCTGAAGTGATACAGGCAACTGTTTGTGGGCTGGAGGAGTAGGTGATTTTTTTTCATATCCCGGTATATACTGGAATGAATTTAAATGTGGACCGTAATGTTTTAAAAATTGGCATTGTGGGTTAGGGTTATTAGGGTTAGAGGTTTAGGGTTAGGGTTATTAGGGTTAGGGGTTTAAGGTTTAGGGTTAGGGTTTAGGGGTTAGGGTTTAGGGTTAGGGTTAGCCCCCTCCCCTTGGCACATCAGGCATCAGGAAATAGAAATTATATTATATATTTTTTTTTCTTGTTTTCCTCCTCTAAAAACTAGGTGCGTCTTATGGTCAGGTGCGTCTTATGGTGCGAAAAATACGGGGTATATATATATATATATATATATTAATATAAAATAAGAGGATAAGCACTAATGTATATATGAATATATTAATAATTGAACCAATGAAAGTGCTCGAGACTAAGGTGCACTACTACCAATACACCAAAAATAGTATGAATACAAATATAAGACTCCGCACTTAATATGAATAAATAAATGATGGATGCATAAATGAGCATAAAGAAAGGTTTAATGAAAACAAAAAAGCGAGACAAACAAATCCTTAGTTGTACTGCATACAAGAACCAAGATGCAACAACCATACATACAAACATACAAACTGGGTGTCCCCAGTTATCAAGCAGCAATGGAGTGGTGGAGGTCAGATTTAGAGCAAAAAGCAAAACCCTGGTTATATATGAAAAGCCATGGGTATATTTGTATAGGATGCAAGCACTGAAGGAACAAAATTAAGGCAGTTCATGCAGTATCAGATGCAGTGGCTAGTAGGCTGGCAGTAGCAAAGATCACAAAATATGTCAAAGAAATCACGGGTATATAGCAATTAAAGCAGTTCATGTACTTTGAGCAGTTCATACAGTATAAGATGCAGTGATTTAGCGTAGCAAAGATAACAAATTATGCCCAGCAATCACAGGTATGTAACAATATGTTTCCAAACGTGTCAGCAGTATTCATGCATAAACTATTGCTATATTGATGCAGCTCCGGCACACATACATACATACAGATATAAACACATGTAACACATATATACACTCTTGAGCTCTTCCCAGTCAAATACCTTTAAACATGCAATATCATTTTAATTTATTTTTAATATGTTTTAATGTGACTCGGTTGGAGTCCTGTAAGGTGGGAATTCCCTCAGACTGGACGTAGACCTGCGGTACTGACGGCTACCTGCGTAGCTCTGTAAGTCTGTGTATCCTTCTCGTGCTTATGTGCACCTCTAGAGTAGCAGGGATATCTGATACGTTTGCCCCTGGGATATAGAACAGCATGTAATGTCTGTTTGGCTGATATTGCCTAACTTGGGGCCCCCATAATAAACCAATTTCATAGACATAACGCTGAGGCTCCCAGCCTATAGGAGAGGGGGTGCGCCCCTGCTGCTCCTATGAGGTTGTACGGGAGGGTTTGAGTCGGCTACGGGTGTAATCAGCTTGAGCCTATTCACCTTCATCCTTGGGCTTTGTTGCAGGGCTATATAGTACATCTATGGATTTGACATAGTCGTTATTTATATGCATAATATACGGTCCCACTGACATGTAGTTTGGTGGTACGCAGAATACACTACACTGGGGCTTGCACTTCAGTATCGTACAGTTGTGGGGCAGGCGTTTTTCGCCTGTGATGCCTTTATACGGCGGGTATCCACTGATCTGACAGACATGCTAGTCTCATCTGGGCAGACAGCTACATGACACTGAAGGCTCGTCTACTCATACTCCCATCCTATGGGAGAGGGGGTGGGCCCCGGAGGCTCTTATTAGGTTACGGGGGAGGGGTTTCCAATGTTGTGAGTGGCACCGGTTGATGCGAGCACGGCTGAGTCTCTGGTATTATAGTAAGGGAGATCGTATCACCGGGTGGTTTATATTGAAAGTTTTTTATAGAGTGTGAACAATAGCTGATATTAGAACCGGATGCCTATCTCTGTTTGCTCAGACAGTGGCCAGTTTGGCCATAACTTTACATATTAGGTGTGTTAAGTCAGGTTGGGAGAGGGATGTAACCATGACGGGGAGTGTTCTCTCTGAGGGTTTACTCTAGTCGTCTTGACAACGCCTGACAACTGATCACCTAAGACGTGGGCGGTGATGAAAGTTGTCCAATGGAACATGGATTGTTCCATTCACATACAAACCCGGGACATAGACCAGCAGGGGATGCAGGAGTTTTGTGGGATCTCTGAATTATTTATCACTTTTAGAGACACTATTTTTTTTTTTTGAACATTTATTTTTATTGAGGTATATTTAAAGGCATACATTAACCATAAAAAAAAATAAGTTTTTGCATCATATGTCACATACAGTGAAGCTTCACTGTTACAGGAATGGTGAAGTAAACATAAAAGAAATGTAAAGACAACAATTTACATACCATGCAACCATTGTATATATAGGATGCCAATCATTTAGAAACCTTCTACATGATGCCTTAGGCCACTCTCGGACCATCATAAGTAATAGTAAACACTAATATATAATGCAATGTAATATATAGTATGACATTCACCTCCTTTAATAATAAATAGAACCTGAAATGGGATATTGAAACTAGCACCTCAATATAGGCAACCAAAAGCTGCGTTAAGAATGTATGCTTAGGTGAAAGGTAATGGTGATCAGTCCTGCTGATCCGGATGGGCCTGCAGATTAATTTCTTTGATGTTATGTAGGATTTAAACCATAGGAGGTAGTTAAAAATAGTACAATGAAAGAAGGCAATAATAAACAAAGGAGACCTCTTTTGGATCTCATTAATAAACCTCATTTTTTTGTTAACCAAAGCATAGAATATAATATAGAATATATGAAATAATGTAGTATATAATGCGAGTGTTGTTTAGCAAATGGTATTGCAAATATTAACAAGAATGACTGTTCAATGGCATGGTCTCTATGATTAAGACAGTAAAACAGGGTACATTGATAATACAATTAACTCTTTTCCTGTAGAATGACATATCTCAATAGTTATAGTAAAAAAAACAAAGTTTAACCTCTTTTTTAAAGCAATATAGTGTAATATTGTATAAATCTCTCACGTGTTACCTTAGGCCACTCAAGGACCTCACTGCGCTGCAATTATCTTTTAAGAGAGTATGATAAACAGTAATTTGAATGAAAAAGCTTGAACTCAAGTTGTAGGTAATGTTGAAGATTATGAAGGTGTGGCATGGGCAAGAGAAGCCGCGTATTTAACCCTCCTAAACTAGGAGGTATATTATGGAAGGGGGGGGGGGGGGTTATTTATAAATATGATAGGCAGCTTATTTAACAGAAGTGTTAGTCCATCCTACTCTAGACATAGAACACACACTATAAGGTAAGATTATGGAGCCCAATAAGGCTGTGGCTATAGCAATACTTTATATATTTTAAATATTTAAACAGGTTCAAAGCAAATGTGCGAGGGTCTAGATATATATTAGGTATTGAGCGCTGAAATCTATCTGGAGATACTAGGGCCTCTACTCTACCTGTAGCCCATACATAAGTGTAGGCGAACTCGGACATCCCGGCCGCAGATATCCAAGCTCCCCAGCTCATGCTCACCTAAGAGCCACATAAAAATAGCTGCAGAATGCATGGTAGTCAGGTGCATACAAGATAGTGGTGGATAAGCCGTTGGGCTAAAAGGGATATTATAAGACACAACTTTATGCTGAGTTGCTATGACTACCTCTATAGGGGATATTAGTGAGTAAATTATTAGGTGGTAGCTAGATCAGAGGAGGCATCACAATGCGCTATTTATGCTAGGCAGAAAAGGATGCCTCTATATGTAATACTTATAACTCAAGCTATTTGTAGCAAACTAGCACCTTGGTAGTTAGAGAGTAAGTAAAATGTCTTATACTCAAGGTGCGTGGAGACTCAATATAGAGTCTGGTGAAGACAGGCCTTCAAGAGAAGTGCTAAATAAGAAACATATAAGCTAGTGTTGGAACTATATCCTAAAATAGATAAACAATGCACAAATATTAATAACAATTGAATAAAGTAATATCAATGCTAGCATAATTATCCCTCCATATTTGTAAAGCACAGTTAGTATCAAAGCAGGAGAGACAAACAGTAGGACACGCAGCTCAACTTAACACCAGTGATAAACTATATACATATAAAAGGTGTATGTCCACAGTGTGATATATGACGCTTATACCAGAGAGAATGTGGTGAAGTCCTTCAAATCATAAGTGTAATTATTAACAGTCCAGTCCCAACATTTATCTAACCAATACCACTCCTGGAATTGGCCTGTCTGAGAGGTGATGAGGAGAAGAAATTTATCAAGCAGTGGGAAAGTAGGTGTCCCTCGCTATTCCATCTCTGTACACCGAGTCCTCCAATGGCAAGAGGGTCCGGCATGCACTGATCCAGCATCGCGTCCATTCTTTTAAGACCCCCATTAGGAGCTAACCAAAGCTGTGTCACAGGAGGATGGGTAGCTTTGCGCACCATAGGAGAAGATAGGTCACGGGGTGTTGAGAATGTCGGCTCATAAGTGTTAGGCCTCAAGTCCGGTGCTGTCTTCATCGATTTCACAGGCTCCGTCTCAGTATTACTGACAGGACTCACTGCAACTGTCTCGGTAAGCTTACTGGTTAAGGCGGAGTCTGTGTCTAGCGGTTCTGGCATGGAGGAGCTAAATGCTGTTTCAATGGAGTTCAAGAATCTTGCGCGATGCGCAGCTAGCAAATCAGCAAAGGCTGTAATAAAAGTGAAGGGCTCCATCTTCGCTGCCGAATGCGTAGTAAGTCTGACACACTAGAGGGATATTATGATACCTTAGACTGAGATTGTTGTTCCCCACAAGATTCTAAGAGCTGGGTTGAGGTAATTTGTGCAACACAGTGCTGTGGCATCGCCACTTGCCGTTAGTTCAGTGATATGCAGAAGACAAGCAGATCGATGGGGTATTGCTCTGTAACACCCGTAAAAAAACGAAGTCCCATATGATCTACGGATCTGATGCGTTTTCTCTCACTTTTTTAGTATACTTTCATGCTGTGGTTGTATGCTTTAGGTGCTGTTGTTAGAAATCCTTATGGAGAGCTTCTCTCTCGAGCGGCCATTTCCAGCGGCACTTGGCTCCGCCCCCTAGAGACACTATTTTGAAATACCACAATACACATTTATTATTTGATTGCTTAAAGCCATTTTTATTTTTATTTACAGTTCTGTGTTAATATCCAATTTTTGTTTGGGCTACAAGAATGGTTTAGCCCCTGACTGTTTGCACACGATCTCCAGAGATTGGAGACCAAATTGGGGGAGGGGCCTTAAGGCCTTTATAAGTTTGTTCATTTGTACACTCTGATTGTCAGAAGAAGGGACGTTTGAGGTCCCGAAACGTCACTAAATAAATATTTCACTTTGATATCTAAAGTCCAGTGAGTGCTTCACTCTGTTTCTTGTTTTTTGCTATATATATATATATATATATATAAAGACAAAAGATGAATGAACCAGTAGAAAGAATCCACTGAATCACTCCTGGGCGCTCACAGTCAAATAAAAGCTATGCCACAAGGTATATACTCTATACCCAGCACCTAATAAAAGTATATATATTTTCAGTAAGAAGTATCCAGCTGCCAAAACCCAAAATAGCAGAGGAGACCTATCACTCCTCAATAGAGAACATAAAAAGAAAGGGGCAGGGTGGCGCAGAAAACTCAAACTAAAAAATATATATATAATGAATAAATAAATAAAATATAATACAGTTTATAGTAAAATATTATAGCAATATAAAGTTATAAAAAAATATATATAAAATATATAATATAATATATAGTGTATAGTTTTACAAATGTCCATAAGCTATTAAAAATCCTAAACGATCAGAGGTAATCAGGAGCACATCAAATACGGAGAGCAAAGTCTTCAGGTGTTAGTCCCCTATTAGATGTGCACTTACTTGAATGAACCTCAATCACATGAGGTAAGAATGTAGCACTTTCATAAAAGAATGAGGCACTCCCTGTAGAAAAAATAGAATGATCCACTGGATCTCCCAGAGTTCAGGCTTCTGTATCTTGGAATATGGATAGTAGAATCCTCCAAATGTCCTTGTGCTCTCTTTAGTAAGTAGTAACTTCCAATTCCAGTGTTGGTGTCATATAAAGAGAACCAGAAAAGCAAACATAGTGTAAAACTGCTTTAATGGAACATAAATAACACACAATAAGGTACACTCACATAAAAAACCTCAACTAATGAGGTATGAAGAGAGCACATAGATGTGATAAAGCTGCAGCCCAAGAATTCAGTAGGTATCCGCAGTGGGAATCTTAGTTCAAAGGCAAATGCAGGCTCCACAGTTACAGAATGTGGGGGAATTATTGGAAGCAGCAGGCACTGGGTAACATATGTGGAGCCTGCATTTGCCTTTGAACTAAGATTCCCACTGCGGATACCTACTGAATTCTTGGGCTGCAGCTTTATCACATCTATGTGCTCTCTTCATACCTCATTAGTTGAGGTTTTTTATGTGAGTGTACCTTATTATGTGTTATTTATGTTCCATTAAAGCAGTTTTACACTATGTTTGCTTTTCTGGTTCTCTTTATATGACACCAACACTGGAATTGGAAGTTACTACTTACTAAAGAGAGCACAAGGACATTTGGAGGATTCTACTATCCATATTCCAAGATACAGAAGCCTGAACTCTGGGAGATCCAGTGGATCATTCTATTTTTTCTACAGGGAGTGCCTCATTCTTTTATGAAAGTGCTACATTCTTACCTCATGTGATTGAGGTTCATTCAAGTAAGTGCACATCTAATAGGGGACTAACACCTGAAGACTTTGCTCTCCGTATTTGATGTGCTCCTGATTACCTCTGATCGTTTAGGATTTTTAATAGCTTATGGACATTTGTAAAACTATACACTATATATTATATTATATATTTTATATATATTTTTTTATAACTTTATATTGCTATAATATTTTACTATAAACTGTATTATATTTTATTTATTTATTCATTATATATATATTTTTTAGTTTGAGTTTTCTGCGCCACCCTGCCCCTTTCTTTTTAATATGCCCCTTTTTTTTTAATATAAATATTAACATTTTAAATTAGGGGAGATAAAAGGCGAGTTTAAAATCCTCCACTACGCACAAAATATAAACAAAATAACTCATTGTGTAGTTCATTAACAAATCTAGACAGGCCCAGAGGTTATGAATCACTGCACTAACCCTAGCTAAGTTTATAAGCTGTGTGAACAGCGATACTTTGGCGTAAAGGGAACCTGCTAAAAAGCAGACTGAAGTAAAAAGGTGTGTCATTGTGTACTTAATTTGCATATCTTACCCAGAATCCTTTGCTGCATTGGAAACAATGTAATTCAGAGGTTTTCTGTGGGAAAACAAGCCTCTGGGCCTGTCTAGATTTGTTAATGAACTACACAATGAGTTATTTTGTCTATATTTTGTGCGTAGTGGAGGATTTTAAACTCGCCTTTTATCTCCCCCTAATTTAAAATGTTGTTGTATTCTGCCTGGAATCAACTTCACCCAGCAGTGATTCTAACCTTCTCCCAGCTGATGAGTGGCAAAAACCACAAAACAGTCTGTCCTGGGATGGTTATGAATCACTGCACTAACCCTAGCTAAGTTTATAAGCTGTGTGAACAGCGATACTTTGGCGTAAAGGGAACCTGCTGAAAAGCAGACTGAAGTAAAAAGGTGTGTCATTGTGTACTTAATTTGCATATCTTACCCAGAATCCTTTGCTGCATTGGAAACAATGTAATTCAGAGGTTTTCTGTGGGAAAACAAGCCTCTGGGTCTGTCTAGATTTGTTAATGAACTACACAATGAGTTATTTTGTCTATATTTTGTGCGTAGTGGAGGATTTTAAACTCGCTTTTTATCTCCCCCTAATTTAAAATGTTGTTGTATTCTGCCTGGAATCAACTTCACCCAGCAGTGATTCTAACCTTCTCCCAGCTGATGAGTGGCAAAAACCACGAATCAGTCTGTCCTGGGATGGTTATGAATCACTGCACTAACCCTAGCTAAGTTTATAAGCTGTGTGAACAGCAATACTTTGGCGTAAATGGAACCTGCTGAAAAGCAGACTGAAGTAAAAAGGTGTGTCATTGTGTACTTAATTTGCATATCTTACCCAGAATCCTTTGCTGCATTGGAAACAATGTAATTCAGAGGTTTTCTGTGGGAAAACAAGCCTCTGGGCCTGTCTAGATTTGTTAATGAACTACACAATGAGTTATTTTGTCTATATATATATATATATATATATATATTTCTAATGCACCTTCAGATTTAGCTCAGTTGGTCTAGGGCAGTGTCAGGTTAGTGCGCAATCGATAAAATGAAAAGGCTTTCTTTAGTGCGCCTAAAAGAAGTCTATTTGGAGAAGGAGTTAGTGGTCTTGATATCTGAAATCCTGAAGTTGGTGTGCCTGACGCTTTCACTTATGCGCTAACTTTTTAATGATGGCAATCCAGTTTATTTGTAAAAAACAAACACTTCTTGCAATTCTCTTCTCTTTCAACTCCTTCCAACAAGCAAATGTTCCCAGCTATTCAAATTTCTAAAAAGGACATTAATCATGAACTTTTTAAAATATAGACAACTTGGACTTCTGCTTTGTGTCTAAGGGTCTTAAAGTGAAACTAAGTCCTAGCGTTGTACAAAAACTAGAATTGACTTTTGAAACAAATTTATTTATTTATAAAATATTTTACCAGGAAGGATACATTGAGATTTCTCTCGTTTTCAAGTATGTCCTGGGTCCACAAAACATTGCATTGATACAATAGGGTACAATAAAATATAAAAACAATATTAATACATAATATATGGAAAATTTAACATAGAACAGGTAGGAAATATATAATCAACCATGACAGGTGCATTCTGTTTTGAGATATTCAGAGAGGGATCTCTTAAAGGATTTTAGACTTGGGGATGGTTTTAAAGTGTGCAAGAGGTCGTTCCATAATTGTGGTGCTCTGTAGGAAAATGCGGATCGAGCTGCTTTCTTTTTGTATGGAGGCAGATTAAATAATGTGCTGGTACTGGATCGGAGGTTATAGGAGGTGGGAACAGCCGGGGAGAGCATTCTGCTCAGGTAGGGTGGGAGCTTCCCAGAAAAGCTCTTAAACACAAGGCTGGAAAGATGGAGGGTGTGTCTGGATTCCAGCGACAGCCAGTTTAGTTATTTTGGCATGTCACTATGGTGGGTCCTGTAGTTACATTGTAGCACAAAGTGGCAGAACGAGTTATACAGTGTATTAAGTTTATTAAGGTGAGTTTGCGGTGCAGGTGCATATACTACATCTCCATAATCCATGATAGGCATCAGCATTTGCAATACAATATTTTCCTTTACTGTAGGGCTGAGGCAGGATTTGTTTCTGTACAGGACACCTAGTTTTGGATAAAGTTTAGATGCAAGTTTTTCTATGTGGAGGCCAAAAGATAGATTGGGGTCTAACAATATACCCAAGTATTTGAAAGAGTGGACTGCGGTTAGTGTGCCATTTGATTTTGTTTTAATGCATAGATAGGAATTTTGTAGTTTGTGTAATTTAGGTACCGTTCCAAAGATCATTGTGACAGTTTTGTCAGTGTTTAGGAAGAGTTTGTTTTTTGAGATCTACTTTTCTATCTCTGTGAACTGGTCTTGGAGCACTGCCTCAAGCTGCAGCAGATCGGATTTGTTTACATAGATTACCGTATCGTCTGCGTACATGTGTACAGTTGAGGATTTGCAGACATTTGGCAGATCCAGGGGCGAAACTACAAGGGGTGCAGAGGTCGCAATTGCCCAGCTTGCCCAGCTTTTTTTTTACAATAAAAAAAGTTGACCTGCCACTAGCCTGCACTGATATCATGTGAGTGTGACATGTGTTTACTAGGGTCTCTGACGACAGGGGTTAGTGTTTCTGTTTTACTCATTGGTGTGTATGTGTGTGTATGTATGTATGTGACTGTGTGTGTATTAATGCATGTATGTGTGTGTGTGTGTGTGTGTATGTTTGTGGAACCAGCAAATTACAGACCTTGTTACTACAGCATGGGGGGGCGGGGGGTAAACAGTGTCAGTCTATACAGTACCACTATATACAGTACAGGGGGCTGGACCATGTCACAGACTACTGTGGTCATTTTATAAAGTACTGGGGCGGGTAGGGTCAGGCCAGCCATCTCAACAGCAGATTACATACTGTGTCACTGACTCACTATATACAGTACTGGTGGGTTAAACAGTGTCACTATATACAGTAATAGGGGGTTAGACCATCTCACAGACTGTGAGCACAGGGTACCTCCTTTTGCAGACATGTAATCTGATTCACTTTTTTTCTGTGTTAAATGTAAAAAAAAAAAAAAAAAGTTATGTATCAAATTCATTTTTTTGGGGGGGGTGGGGGGCCTTATTAGATTCTTGCACCTGGGCCTGTGGTTTCTAGTTAGACCTCTGGGCAGATCATTTATAAATAATGTGAATAGTAGAGGGCCGAGTATAGAAACCTTGGGGAACACCACACGTGACTGGGAGAGGGAGGGAGTCGCTGTTAGAAATGGAGACATACTGTGATTGATCCGATACATATGATCAAAACCAGGTTAGCGGACGATCACCAATACCTGAGTTTTTTAGTTTAAGCAGTAGTATGCCGTGGTCTACTGTGTCAAAGGCCTTTGCAAAATCAAGAAAAATAGCTCCATTTAGGTCTCCTTGTTCCATGCCAGTTTGGATGTTGTTGCAAACTTTTAGGAGGGCAGTTGTAGTGGAGTGATTCGGGCGAAAACCCGATTTAACGGGGGTCATATAGCTAGATTGTTGGTAATACATAGTTGCGTATGGACACATTTTTTAAAGATTTTTGACAATACTGGGAGCAATGATATTGCGCGATAGTTAGTAACCATGGTTAACTCACCACTTTTATGGATAGGCACTACTCTTGCAGTCTTCCAAAGTTTGGGTATGTATCCAGACACAAAGGATTCGTTAATTAGGGTTGTGACAGGTGTAACAATTGCCGGCACACTGAGCTTCAACAGCATTGCTGGGATTTGATCAGGTCCTGACTGGTTTTTCATTTTTAGATTATTAAGGTGTTTAACGACATTGATGGGTACAGGTCTAAAATTGAACTTTTCTATATTGGGCCTTTGTAGATTAGGTAGCCTGATCCACATTTGTAGTTTCAGGATGTGTGTCATTTTTTAGTTTGTCAATCAGGGTGGTGGAGCATCTGACAAAATAATTGTTAAAGGCATTTGATACTTTTAAGGGAAGTTGCAGGGTTTGGTTGTCCACTTTAACAGTGGAGGGTTGGAAGTGGATTGGGGGAGTGTGTAAGTTATTTAGCACTTTCCAAAACTTTCTAGGATTTGATATGTTATTTTTCAGATTTTCACAGAAATATTGGGCCTTGGCTAATTTTGTTTGTTTAGTGCATATATTTCACCATTTTCTATATATACAGTGATCTTTCATAGAGCCAGTATGCTTGAACTTTGACCACAATGAATCCCGAAACTGGTACATTTGAATGAGGTCAGCTGTGATCCAATTTATATGCGTTCCTTTTACTCTGACCTTACGCAGCGGGGCATGCAAATTCCAAACTTGTAGGAGTTCGGACTGAAGGAATTCAACTGCAGAGTCTAAATCTGGAATTAGGTTTAATATGTGCCAGGGGAGGTTCTTGATGTCATTTAGAAATGATTGAAGATTAAATTTTTTGAAGGACCTTGTGATTTTAACCTTGGGAGGGGATTTAGTAGCCTTTATTTTGCACACGCAGTACACTAAGCAGTGGTCACTGAAACTGTTAGGGAGAACACCTGCCTCCTGGATTCGGTCAGGGGAAGTGGAGAGAATCCAATCGAGGAGTGTATGGTTATGGCTTTTAATGTTTATGCGAGTTGGGGAGGAGATTAATTGCAATAGCTGCAAAGTCTTAAACGGTGAGCAATAACTATTGTTTTTAGGATTCAGCCAATCAATATTAAAATCTCCAAAGACCAAAATTTAACTTTTTGGGTTTTGAGCTTTGGTTTAACTAAGATGGGCTATGTCAGAAAGGGAATGTAAAGGGGATCTAGGTGGACGGTATATTCCTGCAACAATTATTGATTTACTGCACGGGATCTCAATTGTGCCAGAAAGGAAATCGAAGGTAGCAGGAGAGTTAGATTTTTGTAAGGGGGTGAACTTTATGGAATTGTCAACATAAATTACAATGCAGCCTCCTCTTTTTACTCTGTCATTTCTATGGCATGAATACCCATGTATAGCAATGGCAGAGTCAGGTATTTTTGCGGTTAGCCACGATTCAGAGATTACAATGATTTTGGGCTTGTAATGTGAACACCATGCTTGCAGTGCATCGATTTTTGGTAGTAAGCTGCGGATATTACAGTGCACAAAGGAGAGGCCTTTTTTAGCTGGAAGGCTAGGAGTGGAATTTGTTGGGGGAACAGGGTTAGACTCTACATCATTTGCGAGAGCAAGTAACATAAGGAATAGGAATTTGGACATCATTTTTGATTGGCCATAAAGTGAATGGGATACTTTATAAATTTGTGAGGTGGGGGTAGGGGGGCTGTTTTTTATAGCTCTCCACCAGCACTCGGCAGATAAGTTATGGCAACACAGCTGTCCATGGTGTATGATAATTTGTTTTCCAGTTTGAGGTGTGTGCTTATGGCGGTAGTGATGTGAACAAATTTGGAGTGAGAAAAGGGATATTACGAATAACAGTATGGTCATATTTGGATTCATGTTAGTGGTATGAGGTGTGTAGATGAAAAAATCAAAACACAAATAGTAAAAAATAAAAAATAAATAAAAAAAACTATATAATTTTGAGGTGTGATATATAGCTACTTGTAGGGAGAGAGGGTATGTATTCTAAAGGGTTAAGTGAATGGAAGGATGTGCTGATCAGTGATTGCACCTGTCATTTCAGGGGAATGAAATTTGTGTGGGAGACTATCTATAAATGAGCAAATGAACTTGGGTGAGGGGCAGGATGGGAAGGAAATTGTCTTCCAGAAAGCTACCTGTTGCTTGCAAAGAGTAGTTTCACAGCTGAATGAAAATCCTTGTATTTTCTTTGAGTTCTGGGGCAGGAATATATTTCAAATTAGGCTGAAGGAAAGAGATATATTAGGGTCATGATAGGCCTGTAAAAAGTGTTTTAAAGGAATGGCGTGTGATTTCAAAGTCATAGTAATATATACATTAAAAATAAGAAAATAAAAATAATAACCAATAAATATACAAACACATACAATAAAAACAACTTGGTAGGTAAAATATAATGAAGAACTTGTCTTCCAGAAGGTTACCTGTTGCTTGCAAAGGGCAGTTTCACAGCTGAAGGAAAATCCTTGTATTTTCTTTGAGTTCTAGGGCAGGAATATATTTCAAATTAGGCTGTTGCTTGCAAAGGGCAGTTTCACAGCTGAATGAAAATCCTTGGGCGCGATCCGATATAGATCGCAGTTTGCGGCGCAAGCGAGGGAACCCACGTCGCCCGCAGTTTCAGCTCGCAACTCGAGCCATCCAATATGCGGCGCCGTCACTTGCTAAAGTGGCGCAAGTCTCACAAACCAGCGATGTCCAGAAATCTGCGTAAGTACAGATTTTTGGAGTCGCCAGTGACTTGCGCCACGTTAGAAACTGCCAGCGCCTATAAAACCTGACTAAAGTCTAAATCACCCGCACTGTCTAACACGCCTCCTAAACATAGCCCGACACGTCTAACCCTCTATCCGCTATCCCCCCTCACTATCCTAACAATAAAAAAGCTATTAACCCCTAAACCGCCGCTCCCGTACCCCGTCGCAACCTAATAAAGTTATTAACCCCTAAACCGTCGCTCCCGTACCCCGCCGCCATCTATATTATATCTATAACCCCCTAAAGTGAGCCCCTAACACCGCCGCCATCTATATTAAAATTATTAACCCCTAATGTAAGCCCCTAACACCGCCGCCATCTCTATTAAAATGATTAACCCCTAATTTAATCTACCTACCCCGCCTCCAGCTATATTATCTATATTAACCCTAAGTATATTATAGTTAATATAGGTATTACATTATATATATTAACTATATTAACCCTAATTATATTAGGGTTAATATAGTTAATATAGTTACTATAGTATTTATATCAACTATATTAACTCTATCTAACCCTAACACCCCTAACTAAATTTATATTAAATTAATCTAATTCATTTATAAACTAAAATATTCTTATTTAAATCTAAATACTTACCTATAAAATAAACCCTAAGATAGCTACAATATAATTAATAATTACATTGTAGCTATGTTAGGGTTAATATTTATTTTACAGGTAAATTGTTAATTATTTTAACTAGGTATAATAGCTATTAAATAGTTATTAACTATTTAATAGCTACCTAGTTAAAATAATTACCCAATTACCTGTAAAATAAATCCTAACCTAAGTTACAAATACACCTACACTATCAATAAATTAAATAAACTACAAACATCTATCTAAAAATACAATTAAATTAACTAAACTAAATTACAAAAAAAAACAAACACTAAATTACAAAAAATAAAAAAAAGATTACAAGATTTTTAAGCTAATTACACCTATTCTAAGCCCCCTAATAAAATAATAAACCCCCAAAATAAAAAAAATTCCCTGCCCTATTCTAAATTAAAAAAAGTTCAAAGCTCTTTACCTTACCAGCCCTTAAAAGGGCCTTTTGTGGGGCATGCCCCAAAGAATTCAGCTCTTTTGCATACAAATACAATACCCCCCCCATTACAACCCACCACCTACATACCCCTATTCTAAAACCACCCAAACCCCCCTTAAAAAAGCCTAACACTACCCCCCTGAAGATCTCCCTACCTTGTCTTCACCACACCGGGCCGAACTCCTGATCCGATCCGGGCGATGTCTTCCTCCAAGCGGCAAAGAAGAATTCTTCCTCCGGCGATGTCTTCCTCCAAGCGGCAAAGAAGAATTCTTCCTCCGGCGACGTCTTCCTCCAAGCGGCAGCAAAGTCTTCATTCTTCCGGCGGCATCTTCAATCTTCTTTCTTCGCTCCGCCACCGCGGAGCATCCATCCCGGCCGACGACTGAACGACGAATGAGGTACCTTTAAATGACGTCATCCAAGATGGCGTCCGCCGAATTCCGATTGGCTGATAGGATTCTATCAGCCAATCGGAATTAAGTTAGAAAAATCTGATTGGCTGATTGAATCAGCCAATCAGATTCAAGTTCAATCCGATTGGCTGATCCAATCAGCCAATCAGATTGAGCTCGCATTCTATTGGCTGTTCCGATCAGCCAATAGAATGCGAGCTCAATCTGATTGGCTGATTGGATCAGCCAATCGGATTGAACTTGAATCTGATTGGCTGATTCAATCAGCCAATCAGATTTTTCTAGCTTAATTCCGATTGGCTGATAGAATCCTATCAGCCAATCGGAATTCGGCGGACGCCATCTTGGATGACGTCATTTAAAGGTACCTCATTCGTCGTTCAGTCGTCGGCCGGGATGGATGCTCCGCGGTGGCGGAGCGAAGAAAGAAGATTGAAGATGCCGCCGGAAGAATGAAGACTTTGCTGCCGCTTGGAGGAAGACGTCACCGGAGGAAGAATTCTTCTTTGCCGCTTGGAGGAAGACATCGCCGGAGGAAGAATTCTTCTTTGCTGCTTGGAGGAAGACATTGCCCGGATCGGATCAGGAGTTCGGCCCGGTGTGGTGAAGACAAGGTAGGGAGATCTTCAGGGGGGTAGTGTTAGGCTTTTTTAAGGGGGGTTTGGGTGGTTTTAGAATAGGGGTATGTGGGTGGTGGGTTGTAATGGGGGGGGGTATTGTATTTGTATGCAAAAGAGCTGAATTCTTTGGGGCATGCCCCACAAAAGGCCCTTTTAAGGGCTGGTAAGGTAAAGAGCTTTGAACTTTTTTTAATTTAGAATAGGGCAGGGAATTTTTTTTATTTTGGGGGTTTATTATTTTATTAGGGGGCTTAGAATAGGTGTAATTAGCTTAAAAATCTTGTAATCTTTTTTTTATTTTTTGTAATTTAGTGTTTGTTTTTTTTTGTAATTTAGTTTAGTTAATTTAATTGTATTTTTAGATAGATGTTTGTAGTTTATTTAATTTTTTGATAGTGTAGGTGTATTTGTAACTTAGGTTAGGATTTATTTTACAGGTAATTGGGTAATTATTTTAACTAGGTATATATTAAATAGTTAATAACTATTTAATAGCTATTATACCTAGTTAAAATAATTAACAATTTACCTGTAAAATAAATATTAACCCTAACATAGCTACAATGTAATTATTAATTATATTGTAGCTATCTTAGGGTTTATTTTATAGGTAAGTATTTAGATTTAAATAGGAATATTTTAGTTTATAAATGAATTAGATTAATTTAATATAAATTTAGTTAGGGGTGTTAGGGTTAGATAGAGTTAATATAGTTTATATAAATACTATAGTAACTATATTAACTATATTAACCCTAATATAATTAGGGTTAATATAGTTAATATATATAATGTAATACCTATATTAACTATAATATACTTAGGGTTAATATAGATAATATAGCTGGCGGCGGGGTAGGTAGATTAAATTAGGGGTTAATCATTTTAATAGAGATGGCGGCGGTGTAAGGGGCTTACATTAGGGGTTAATAATATTAATATAGCTGGCGGCGGTATAGGGGGATTAGATTAGGGGTTAATAATTTTTATATAGGTGGCGGCGGTGTAAGGGGTCAGATTAGGGGATAGATAAGGTAGATGGCGGCGGTTTTAGGGGCTCACAGTAGGGGGTTAGTTTATGTAGATGGCGGCGGGGTCCGGGAGCGGCGGTTTAGGGGTTAAGAACTTTATTAGGGATTTCGGGGGGGATCGCGGTTGACAGGTAGATAGACATTGCGCATGCGTTAGGTGTTAGGTTTATTTTAGCAGATCGCGGTTGACAGGTAGATAGACATTGCGCATGCGTTAGGTGTTAGGTTTATTTTAGCAGATCGCGGTTGACAGCTAGATAGACATTGCGCATGCGTTAGGTGTTAGGTTTATTTTAGCAGCCAGTTTAGGGAGTTACGGGGCTCCAATAGTCAGCGTAAGGCTTCTTACGGCTGCTTTTTGTGGCGAGGTGAAAATGGAGTAAGTTTTCTCCATTTTCGCCACGTAAGTCCTTACGCTGCATATTGGATACCAAACTGCGCTGGTTTGGTATACCTGCCTATAGCCCAAAAAACTATGGGCGACGGCAGAAATATACGCGCGTAACTTCTAGGTTACGCCGTATATAGGATACCAAACCAGCGTAAATCTTGGCGTCACCGGCTTTTGCGGGCGACGATTTTTATCGGATGGACCCCCTTGTATTTTCTTTGAGTTCTGGGGCAGGAATATATTTCAAATTAGGCTGTTGCTAGCAAAGGGCAGTTTCACAGCTGAATGAAAATCCTTGTATTTTCTTTGAGTTCTGGGGCAGGAATATATTTCAAATTAGGCTGTTGCTTGCAAAGGGTAGTTTCACAGCTGAATGCAAATCCTTGTATTTTCTTTGAGTTCTGGGGCAGGAATATATTTCAAATTAGGCTGTTGCTTGCAAAGGGCAGTTTCACAGCTGAATGAAAATCCTTGTATTTTCTTTAAATTCTGGGGCAGGAATATATTTCAAATTAGGAATAATATGCAGCTCTAATCCTCTTTTCTGCCAACTTGATGTAATTATTTCCAATCTCCGGAATTCTTAGTAAAAAATCCCCTCTTGAAATAAAGGGGACTTTCATTCATGAAGTATTTTTTAGCCCACAGCTAAAAAAATTTTTTGCTAAGAGGTGATGGATTCACCTCTTAGCCAATAGCCGTGCAGTAAATCCGGCTTGGCATCCATGGGAGCCAGATTTACTGCACGGCTATTGGCTAAGAGGTGAAAATGTCACCTCTTAGCAAAAAATTTTTTAGCCCTGGGCTGCTGTAGCAGCTAAAAACTTTGATCGGTTAAAACAAATAAAAGGAGCTTTCTACATGAAGTATATTATACTTCATTAATTAAAGTCCCTTTTTTTGTTTCAGAAGTCAATCCTAGCGTTTGTACAACACTAGGATTTACTTTCACTTTAAGCACAGAAAACTGGTGTCAACCATCAAGTGAGGGGGAGCAATATACATCTTAATAGAATATTATTATGTATCTGAATTTCCTGACTTGCAACAAATGAACACAACAATATTACATGTTTAGGCCACATATTACACTCATGAGAGATGTCTGACATGCAAAGGCATAACAAGAATAAATTATCCTCATATAAAAGATGTGAAGCCCTTACTACTACAACAAAAATAGGCATTAAGTATATCATAGGGGATCACACCTTATAACACTGAGAGCTTTTATTTCTTATATTTCTGTGTCAATATTTTTACAAACATTTTTATCCATGTACTGCCAAAGAACATAAATGCACCAAGGTCATAAATAGGGTTCTAAAGATTCAGCAGGGACTAATTACTTGTGATTGGCAATAAATAAAAGACAAACAAGACAACTGAGAGAATTTATGTAACACCACAAAATAAAGAGACAGAATGCTGCATTAGCATTAAATGAACCTTGGCAACCCCTGGAAGGTTTATAAGAACAATACAAATTGGCAACACTTATCAGGCTCCTAAATATAAGCATTTCCCGTCAGTGTGGAAATAAAAATCTTAAACCGTTTACTGTTAGTATTTAAATGAGTGATGGATTTTCTGCATCTTTTGTTTTATTGTTTGATTTTGAAGGGTCAGAAGCACAATGTCACCTCTATTAATACATTGACAGAGAGCTTGACGAGACCTCTTAAAAAGTTGTAGATTCCAATCTTACTGTTATAGACACTGTCTGCAACAACATAAAAACTAAGGGGTGCCGCATGCCATATCAAATGACCAGCAATTTGATGTTATACTCACAATTTCCTAACACCTATAATTGGCCAGATTACAAGTGGAGTTTACAAAGTACAATTACACTCATAATAACACCATCTAAAAAAATAATTAAAAAATATATTACACCCAAAAGTTACAAGGGCTCAAAAATATGAGGTCTCAGGTGTAAGATAAAAAGGGCAGGCAAAGGACTTTAACATTGCGATACATACACATACATGTCTAAAGATCTATGGATATATATATATATATATATATATATATATGTATTTATTTATTTGTGTGTGTATATATGTGTTTACAGACATATATACACATATAAACACAAATACATATGTATACATATATAGACATTTATAGAAGTTGCATTGGAGCCCTTTGCTGTCAAGTAGCTGAAAACATGTAAAAGTATATTTATGCAGTATTGATATTTAATAAAGGTTTTAATTCTGTATTTATTGTAATTATTTCACATTCTAATGTTCTGCACATAGTGAAATATGTATAAAATATGTATTATGTATTTATAAATAGACTTGTCTTAAAACCCGTGTACATATAGGTCAAAATGTGTAAGGACAGGTATGTTCTCCTCTCCCACATCCCCCCTCCCAATCTTCTCTCCCTCATCCCTCCTCCCCGCCGCTCAACTAGGGTTTTTTTTCCACTTTTTTTCTCCATTGACTTCTATGGGGGAATAGGTTATTGTGCACGCAATATTCTAACTTCCGCTTTTTGCACTCATCGTGTTAGTGCAAGAGCGATAACTTTTTTACTTTCAACTTGTAATAAGAGTGCAACCCAATGCATGCAAAAATTTACTTCTAGCGCTATTAGCGCAAGAGTGAAAGCGCTAAATAGCTCTCCACTCGTAATCTGGCTCATAGTGCATTCCTGCAAACTGGAACCTCTGAGTCTCACAGTTTTATCTTGAAGATTTTTTTTTCATAAAAATCTCATAAGAGATAAGAACAATGAAAAATTACATGACTATTGCAGCTATTCATTTGTCAGTCAATTGATCATGCTGCCATTTCATCAGGCTGACTGACAGTTACTGAACCAATTAGCATTTCTCCCAAAATTTGCCCCTGCATTTACAGATGATTCGTACAGAGACTGGGTGATCCAATAGTGGAATTCAGTTGGTCTGTGGGTGGAGTTAAATGTTCATATGAGTGAGATGTGGTCATTCTGGAGTAAAGGTTTACATGTCAGGGAAGAGGTGTTTGCATTACAAGGTGGTTTTTGGTGTCCCTGAGTGATCTCAAACGTCTTTCATACATAGTGGTATGTAAGCTTTGGGGGGAAAGCATCAGGAAGAGAGGTACCTACCTGTGACAATCTTACAACATTCAGTACTTTTAATATCTCTGGACTTGCACCTGAATTAAAGTTTATGGATAACAATTGCAACACAATTATTACAATAAGGAACAAATGTCAGTAAAGGCTTTGAAATTATTATTTCTGCAAGGTACAAAACAGAAATCCTCAATAAGTCAATATCAAAGTGACATCTTGCATCAATACATTGTTTAACAGATATAAGATCTACCTCACTGTATTTTTCAGCTGTCTTGCTTAGGGCCAGCTCTTGACTAATTAGCCCTCTGCAAAACCCCAGCTATCAGCCCCAGGGCCACTGTGGCCAGGTTTTCCTGGACAGTTATAAATTACACATGCTGCAGGCTGTGCAGGGAGGGACATGGGATTAATGGATGGTGCTGTCTACAAGCACTATACATGTTCCTCCCTGCACCTCCTACAACATGTGTAACTCATAACTGTCCCAGAAAACATGGCTGAGATGGTAACCCTACCTGTGCCTCTCCTTATATTAGGAGCAAGGAATAAAACTTACAGAAAGCACACCTGTAAAGCGTTATATACTGATATAATGGTGATTTATACAGCATGTGCATAAAAGCTCTGACATTACCATTCATTAACAAAATGGACACTGAGCAAAATAAAAACAGTTTAAAAAAATCAAAGTACAAAAACAAACATGAAATACAATGGTTTTATTAATAATTATTTTGAAAAGTATATTATAGTTTAAAGGGACATAATACTCATATGCTAAATCAATTGAAACTGATGCAGTATAACTGTAAAAAGCTGACAGGAAAATATCACCTGAGAATCTCTAAGTAAAAAAGGAAGATATTTTACCTCACAATTTCCTCAGCTCAGCAGAGTAAGCTCTGTGTAAAAAGCTATACTTAACTGCTGCTCAGCTGCAGGTAAAATAATAATAATGAAAAATGAACAGCAGCCAATCAGCATCAGCAGTGCTGAGGTCATGAACTATTTTACTGTGATCTCATGAGATTTGACTTAACTCTCATGAGATTTCATTGTAAACGTCCTTAAGCTGAATAGGGAAATAAGATGAGAGTGCACGTAAGCTCGCTCCTTCCGCTGTCCGCTGTAACAATTTTAAAATGCATTTAAATCTGTTTTGGATGTAGTTTGTTATCCTCCATGTGAGTGAAGCTATCTGACAACAGGGAAAAGAAGGTTTCAATAAATTGGATGTGTATAGAGAAAACTTAAACCCTCCAAGTCCTCCATGAAACATTTTTTTGATTAGAGTAGAGTAGAGTAGATTATGTATTGGAACGTGGACTAATGTTAAATATCTGAAGCCATCTGAAAATTGTGCTTGGATTTGAATTAGAAATGTCAAACAATTGACAAAATTGTAATCTATGTTAAATGTTTTCAGACCACAAAATGACTCTGTTGATTGTGCAAATACATAGTGACAATACAATATACAATTATTAGTTCAGTTGCATTATTTTCATTATTGTCATTTTATTCCATCCTTAAGGGACATGGAACCCAACAACTTTCCAATTTACTTCTATTATACATTTTGCTTTATTCTCTTGGTATCCTTTATTGAATGGTGCAGCAATGCACTACTGGGACCTAGCTGAACACATCAGTAAAGCAATGACAAGAGGCATATATGTGCAGCTACCAATTAGCAAATGCTCCCAGCTCCTGAGCCTATCTAGGTATACTTTTCAACAAAAGATACCAGGAAAACAAAGCAAATTAGATAATATAAGTAAATTGGAAAGTTGTTTAAAATTGTATTCTCTATCTGAATCATGAAAGAAAATGTTTGGGTTTTGTGTCCCTGTTTACCTTCATTTAATTATCTATTCTTCCTTTTCTGTCCTCCTGCTCATTTTTGATATTCTGCTTTAATGTTATTTTTCCATTTCTTCCACATTGCCTCTTAATCATGCCATGTATTTGTCCTTCTCATTCCACCATATCCACTTTCTCGTTATGTTATTCTACCAGCCTACATGATAGTGCCCTTAAAAATTGTGAAACTGCACCTCGATCGTGGGGATCATAACTATGGAGGTGGAGTGGCATAATAATAATCTCTACAGAGATATGGCGGCAACTCACTGACAAGACTCACATAAGACCAAAATCTACATCTGGGGTTGCCATGTTTTTTATTCAGAGAGGACTGCCTGGTATTTTTGGGCTTAACTGTCATTTTGTAGATGTTACAAGACTGATATACTGCAGGTAAATTCACTGCGAAAGTTTCAATGTAGACTAAAAAGGTTGTTCCTATGGTGGTTACTAGCCATAAAACATGCAATTTGTCCTTTGCTCATTGGGAGGAAGCCAGACTGAGTGCTCACTTCTCTTTTCTCTAAGAAGTTCATAGCTCAAAGCAAAAGATAAGAGACTTGAGTAGCCATGTATTTGAGCTGCAATTCCACTTGTGCAAAGAGCACAAATATGAAGAGGTGCTCAGGATCGATACATATGATGTGAGACCTCACTTGGGCATAAAGCTAGGATGATGAGGTTTGCAGGTTACATAATTCTGATCTTATATGAGCATATAACATATAAATAGACCACATATAATAAGCATCAGTTTGCTATTAGATAAGAAAGGTATTTTAAATTAATGTGAAAATTTGCAAGAAGCGGAGCACGGGTAAAATAAAAACGATATTTATTAGAGCATAGAAACTATAAACAAAAATACATATCACTACATAAAGTAAAATAAGGTGCCTGATGCGTTTTGGCTCATGCTTTCATCCGTGATCTATGTTCATTATACTCTGAAGCATGTGTATACCCTTAAGCTGAATCTGATTGGCCCCAAACAGACCATCAAATTTAAATCTTTTATTACCCTCAATGTATTGATTAATTTATAGACATGAATCTATGAGTAATACATGAGAAAACAAGCAAAACAAAAAAAGAAGAAAACAAAAGAGAGAGATGAAAGAGAGAGAGAGAGAGAGAGAGAGAGAGAGAGAGAGAGAGAGAGAGAGAGAGAGAGAGAGAGAGAGAGAGAGAGAGAAGAAAGGGGGGAAGAGAACAAAAAAAAAATCAATAGGCATTATTATACGTCAAATCCTCTAATATCTTGTTTTGCATATATAATGCCAGAATTTTACACTGGAAAGATATACATAACTTTTCTCAAAATAAGGATTTTTATTTTATTTTAATCCAAATCTCACTATAATGCAAAACCTATTATAGCTTAATTTAGGAACAAACTTCCCCCTGGTAAATAAAGTATATATGCTGCTCTACCTGAAGGATATTGGCAGGAAGACAGTAAGCTCCAAAAAAAGAATAAGTTATTATGATTACTTTGTACAAATTAGAGAATCCATTTGCTTATAGCAGATGATATGTTATGTATAGGGCCTTTTTTTTGACAAGCCGATTACGGGCTAGATTACAAGTGCCTTTCTAATTGTAGCGCACACACATTATTTAAATATTGGGCCTGCACTAACTTGCTCTCATATTACAAGTTGAAAGTAAACGCAACCGCACAAGTGCAAACAAAATTTGGCTTGTTTGGTTAGCGTGACTTGCGTAAAGAGTTAGGGCTAGATTAAAAGGTGCACCAAATACAACATAAATACATTAAAATAAAATGTAACACTCATATATACATTGTCTGATAATAATTTTTCATATAAATATTAACAAAAATAATAATTTTATGGGTTCAAATGTATATAGTATATGACAAGGTATTTCAATGGAAAGGGCTATAATGTATATACACACATATACATGTCTAAATATGTGTATGATGTATACATACATATGTATACATGTATATACATGTGTAGTTATGTTTATATGTGTATATATGTATATACATACATATATACACATACAAACACATATATACACATGTATACACATACATGCATAAAAATAATTTTTAATACATATTATTTAATAATGTGTTTTACAGTGTATGTACTGTAAAAAATTTACATTCAAATGTTCTTTACATAGGGGAAAATGTTCTATGTATTTTTAAATATATAATCCTATATATATATTTGTATATACCTATACCTTTATATATATATATATATATATATATATATAAATATATATATATATATCTCTATATATCTATATATCTATATATCTCTCTCTCTCTCTCTCTCCTCTCTCTCTCTCTTTCTCTCTCTCTCTCTCTCTCTCTCTCTCTCTCTCTCTATATATATATATATATATATATATATATATATCAAGGGTGTGTGCATTGGTTACAGGGCTGTGTAGCATATGTCACATTTTCAAAGTGAACATTTTATAAGTGAGGCATTAATTTTTAAGAATTATACAAGAATTACACTCAATACTCTCCACACGGCTGGTTACTAACTATCAAACTGCCTACTGACATCTGCTAAGGAATGCTGAGTTAACCTACTGTCTCTTCTGCTTTCAGGTACGTGAACTAAGGCCCTGCACTGAAATCTTGCTATTCCCTGCTTTTCTGTCATTTTACACCAAATCTCTCTTTTTGGTACGTGAACTAAGGCCCTGCACTGAAATCTTGCTATTCCCTGCTTTTCTGTCATTTTACACCAAATCTCTCTTTTTGGTACGTGAACTAAGGCCCTGCACTGAAATCTTGCTATTCCCTGCTTTTCTGTCATTTTACACCAAATCTCTCTTTTTGGTACGTGAACTAAGGCCCTGCACTGAAATCTTGCTATTCCCTGCTTTTCTGTCATTTTACACCAAATCTCTGTGTGTATATATATATATATATATATATATATATATACACTGCTCAAAAAAATAAAGGGAACACTTAAACAACACAATGTGTCAATCACACTTCTGTGAAATCAAACTGTCCACTTAGGAAGCAACACTGAGTGACAATCAATTTCACATGCTGTTGTGCAAATGGGATAGACAACAGGTGGAAATTATAGGCAATTAGCAAGACACCCCCAATAAAGGAGTGGTTCTGCAGGTGGTGACCACAGACCACTTCTCAGTTCCTATGCTTTCTGGCTGATGTTATGGTCACTTTTGAATGCTGGTGGTGCTTGCACTCTAGTGGTAGCATGAGACGGAGTCTACAACCCACACAAGTGGCTTAGGTAGTGCAGCTCATCCAGGATGGCACATTAGTGCGAGCTGTGGCAAGAAGGATTGCTGTGTCTGTCAGCGTAGTGTCCAGAGCATGGAGGCGCTACCAGGAGACAGGCCAGTACATCAGGAGACGTGGAGGAGGCCGTAGGAGGGCAACAACCCAGCAGCAGGACCGCTACCTCTGCCTTTGTGCAAGGAGGAACAGGAGGAGCACTGCCAGAGCCCTGCAAAATGACCTCCAGCAGGCCACAAATGTGCATGTGTCTGCTCAAACGGTCAGAAACAGACTCCATGAGGGTGGTATGAGGACCCAACGTCAACAGGTGGGGGTTGTGCTTACAGTCCAACACCGTGCAGGACGTTTGACATTTGCCAGAGAACACCAAGATTGGCAAATTCGCCACTGGCGCCCTGTGCTCTTCACAGATGAAAGCAGGGGCACACTGAGCACATTTGACAGACGTGACAGTCTGGAGACGCCGTGGAGAACGTTCTGCTGCCTGCAACATCCTCCAGCATGGCCAGTTTGGCAGTGGGTCAGTAATGGTGTGGGGTGGCATTTCTTTGAGGGGCCGAACAGCCCTCCATGTGCTCGCCAGAGGTAGCCTGACTGCCATTAGGTATCAAGATGAGATCCTCAGACCCCTTGTGAGACCATATGCTGGTGCGGTTGGCCCTGGGTTCCTCCTAATGCAAGACAATGCTAGACCTCATGTGGCTGGAGTGTGTCAGCAGTTCCTGCAAGATGAAGGCATTGATGCTATGGACTGGCCCTCCCATTCCCCAGACCTGAATCCAATTGAGCACATCTGGGACATCATGTCTCGCTCCATCCACCAACTTCACTTTGCACCACAGACTGTCCAGGAGTTGGTGGATGCTTTAGTCCAGGTCTGGGAGGAGATCCCTCAGGAGACCATCTGCCACCTCATCAGGAGCATGCACAGGCGTTGTAGGGAGGTCATACAGGCACGTGGAGGCCACACACACTACTGAGCCTCATTTTGACTTGTTTTAAGGACATTACATCAAAGTTGGATCTGCCTGTAGTGTGTTTTTCCACTTTAATTTTGAGTGTGACTCCAAATCCAGACCTCCATGGGTTGAAAATTTTGATTTCCATTTTTTTAATTTTTGTGTGATTTTGTTGTCAGCACATTCAACTATGTAAAGAACAAAGTATTTAATTAGAATATTTTATTCATTCAGATCTAGGATGTGTTATTTTAGTGTTCCCTTTATTTTTTTGAGCAGTGTATATATATATATATATATATATATATATATATATATATTGAGCAATTGAATTTAGTCTGTTAAAATTAAGTCCTGCATTTTTTGTAATGATTTTTCCCAATGTCTCAATTCTAATGTCTAGTTAATTGCCATGTGATGCTCACTCCTTATCAATACTTGCTATAACTCTAAAATTTATAGTTTTCTTATGTCAGTTTTAACCCCCTCCAAATGTTATTGTCTGTTTACTTAACTCATCTCACCCTGACCAGATTCTAACATTCCAATTGGCCTTACCAACTGTATTTGATTAGCAATTAAGTAAATTTAGTGGACTCAGCTGACTGCCCTACCTGTATATATTTCAGACTAGTTTGGGGAAGTGCATTGCACAGGGGTGTGTGCATTGGTTACAGGGCTGTGTACTTTTTAACAATAGCATATGTTCACATTTTCCAAGTGAACATTTTATAAGTGAGGCATTCATTTTTAAGAATTATACAAGAATTGAACAAATATTGGGCAAGAGGCAAGACACAAGGCAAGTACTCTTGTAATACTATGTTTTATGTATCTCATTGTATCCTTTTGCAAGTGCTGCTGTAACACTGTGTCTTATGTGTTTACTTGGTTCCCACTTTCAGAATAATGCTCAATATCTTCATATTCCTTTTTTCTACCTCTTGTCTCTATAACAAACTACATTACTCACTTACTCCTTCTCCCTCTCCACCTGCACTGTTCATTAGCCCATCTCTTTATACTCACCTTACTTTTGTACTCATGAACTCTACTTATTCCTAAATACTCTCTCTCCCCCCTGCACTTCAGCCAAACAACAGTCTCATTACTGCAAATCTGCTTCTCATCTCATGTCACTCTCCCTCTTGCTCATACTAGCTGCTGGCGACATCTCCCCTAATCCTGGTCCCTCACAACCTCCTAACCTTTCACATCCTTGTGTGCCTTTCAATAGACTTCATAAACTAAACTCTGGTAACCTTAATCACATTCCTCTTACATCTAAAAACCCCTCTCCCTTGACTTGTGCACTCTGGAACTCTCGCTCTGTTTGCAACAAGCTAACTTCTATCCATGATCTCTTTATCTCCCACTCTCTTAACCTTCTGGCTCTTACAGAAACCTGGCTCTCTGCTTCAGACACATCTCGGAGTTCAGCTGACTTTCTTCACTACAAGTTCATCCTGAACTCCTACTATTCTGCCCTTAATCTTTATAAGCAACAATATTTTTCTAATCTCATCTCTACTCTTTCCTCTAACCCTAAACGTCTGTTCAACACGTTCAACACTCTTCTCCGCCCACCCCCACCTCCTAACACAACCTCTCTCTCAGCTCAAGATTTTGCAAGCCACTTCAACAACAAAATTGACTCCATCAGAAGTGAAATCAGCTCTCAACATACTTCCAATCTCCCACCCCCTCAAAAGCTCACGATCACCCAAAACCCAAATATCCAAAAATGCAGCTCTTTTGCCCCTGTTAATGAGGATGAAGTTTCTGCCCTTATACTGTCCTCTCACCTCACTACCTGTCCCCTCGACCCCATCCCCTCACAGCTGCTCCCCTCCCTCTCTTCTACCCTCACCCCCATACTCACACACATTTTCAACCACTCCCTCAGCATTGGTATATTTCCCTCATCTCTAAAACATGCACTGGTCACACCTATCCTCAAAAAACCTTCCCTTGATCCAACCTCCCCTTCAAATTACCGCCCTATTTCCCTACTCCCTCTTGCCTCAAAGCTCCTCGAAAAGCTAGTTTACGCACGTCTATCCCATTTCCTTACACTAAACTCTCTTCTTGACCCACTGCAATCTGGATTTCGTTCCCATCACTCTACAGAGACAGCAATTGTCAAGGTTACCAATGACCTACTTGCAGCAAAATCCAAAGGCCACTTCTCTCTGCTTATCCTCCTTGACCTGTCTGCAGCCTTTGACACTGTTGACCACCCTCTTCTGCTCCAAACCCTCCAATTCTTCGGCATCTGTGACACAGTTCTCTTGTGGTTCTCTTCCTATCTGACTAACCGTACATTTAGTGTAGCCTTCTCCGGAGCATCCTCTGCCCCGTTACCACTTTCTGTTGGGGTATCTCAAGGCTCTGTCCTTGGTCCCCTTCTCTTCTCAATCTACACGTCGTCACTAGGTTCCTTAATAAAGTCCCATGGGTTTCAATACCATTTGTATGCCGATGACACCCAAATCTACCTCTCTGCACCAGACCTACCTCCTTCCTTACTAACCCGTGTCACTAACTGTCTTTCTCACATCTCATCTTGGATGTTCTCTCACTACCTTAAGCTAAATCTCTCCAAAACTGAACTCCTTATTTTTCCCCCTTCTTCCAATGTCTCCACCCCCAAAATTTCTATAACTGTTGATAATTCCATCATTACCCCTACCCCGCTCGCCCGATGTCTTGGAGTCACACTTGACTCAGATCTTTCCTTCACTCCTCACATCCAGTCCTTGGCTAAAACCTGCCGCTTCCACCTTAAAAACATTGCTAAAATTAGACATTTCCTTACACAAGATACAACCAAGATTTTAATCCACTCTCTCATCCTTTCCCGCCTCGACTACTGCAATTCCGTCCTCTCTGGTCTACCTAGCTGCCGCACAGCTCCTTTACAATCCATTATGAATGCCTCTGCCAGACTCATCTTCCTTACTTGTCGCTCTTCATCTGCTGCACCTCTCTGCCATTCCCTTCACTGGCTTCCTCTTGCCTCTAGGATTAAACATAAAATTCTCACTCTGACATATAAAGCTCTCAACTGCACTGCTCCCCCCTACATCTCAGAACTTGTCTCTAGATACTCTCCCTTCCGTCCCCTTCGATCAGCTCAGGATCTCCTCCTCTCCTCCTCTCGTTACTTCCTCACATTCACGTTTACAGGACTTCTCCAGACTGGCCCCATCTTGTGGAATTCCCTGCCTCACTCCATAAGACTCTCCCCTAGTTTTAACAGCTTCAAGCACTCCCTAAAAACTTTACTATTCAGGGATGCATACAACCAGCACTAACCTTTCCTAACACCATTGCTTTCCCCTTGAACCCCTTAGATTGTAAGCCTATGGGCCCAGCTGTTTACAGATCGCTTCATAAGAGCCGACTACAACAGTGAAACTCTCGGCAGGGCCCTCTACCCACTTGACCCCTACAAAAGCTATCCTGTACACCGACTATGTTTACAGTGCTGCGGAATCTGTTGGCGCTCTACAAATACCTGATAATAATAATAATAATAATATATCTCTATATATCTCTATATATATATATATCTATCTCTCTCTCTCTCTCTCTCTCTCTCTATATATATATATATATATATATATATATATATATATATATATATATATATATATACATATATCTATATCTCTCTCTCTCTCTCTCTCTCTCTCTATATATATATATATACATCTATATATATATCTATATATATATCTATATATATATACACAGGTAGCCCTCAGTTTACGCTGGGGATAGGTTCCAGAAGGAATGGTTGTAAATCAAAACCGTTGTAAATTGAAACCCAGTTTATAATGTAAGTCAATGGGAAGTGAGGGAGTTAGGTTCCAGGCCCCTCTCAAAATTGTCATAAGTAACACCTAATACATTATTTTTAAAGCTTTGAAATGAAGATGTTAAATGCTAAACAGCATTATAAACCTAATAAAATAATTACACAACACAGACTTTACTTGCATGTTTCTGAAAACAGTTCTTTCTATGCATTCCAATCTGGACTGATTTAAAGACAGGAAGATCTTGTTCCTTTGCAAGATGTTCGATAACTCAGGTCTGGTTAAACTGATTAATTTCAGGTTGCTTGGCTTGCATATCTTTGCTGCAACACAAGCGGACAGCTCCACCTACTGGCTATTTAATCAATGCACTGCTTCTCAATGCTTTTCAATAGCAGTCACATGACTGGAAAAAAAAGGTTGTTATTCTGAAACGGCGCAAATTGAACCGTTGTAAACCGAGGGCCACCTGTACATACACAGTATATAGGTATAGATATATATGTTATAAAAAATACATCAGATATGTATAGAAATATATATTTAAAAATAAATAAAAAAAATTATTGTATGTGAAGTACATTGGAATGCTACTACGTTCGAGTTATCGCTGTTGGTCTAACGCGGTTTCGGGTTAGCGAGTGAGCGCTGTTATTTTTTTTAGTTTGCATGCTCCATTGAAGTCTATGGGGAGAAGAAGTTAACGTGGTTAGGATATCCGAAGTGCTCAAGTTAGCGCGTTGGCTTTCGCTTAGACGCAAATATTTTGCTTTCAACTGGTAATACTCGCTCTAACCCACACATGTTAAAAGTTTACATCTGGCAGTGTTTGTTGGTGAAAGAGCTAAATAGTATGCCACTTGTAATCTGGTCCAATTAGTTTTCAGTGATTAAAACAATGGAAAATTACTTATTGTGATCAGCTTGAAAAGTGCTTATCATTGGGTCAAAACATGCTGAAAAATATTGAACCATGGATTGTGATCGACCCTATAGATAGAGTCTGCTACAGATCGGCAATGCACTACTGGGACCCAGCTCAACACATCTTGGCCCAGATTACAAGTGGTGCGCTAATTTTAGCGCAGGACACAATAGAACTATCACTGGACCACACTAAAATTAGCTTGCAAATTGATATTGCACGTCCATGGTAAAATAGATTTACCATAGGTTTAGATTGGCCGACATCGCTCTCATTACTTTTAATGGCTATCATGGTCCGCTAAATATAACTGAAATTACAAACTGAAACGTTTTCGGTTGCACTCGAGCAAAAGCCAAAATAGCACTAGAAGAATTAGCGTGACCTGAGACCTGAAGTAAAGTGTAAGGTTTAAAAAAAGCTTCACAAATCACATGTAAAAGATATTAAATAAAGTATTACACTCATATATACACATTTTTAATAAAGAAAATATATTAAAAAGGAATATGGTATATAGCAAGTTGTTGGGTTGAAAAGGGCTCCATTATGTGTGTGTATATATATATATATATACAAACACACAATCGTATGCAAAAGTTTAGGCACCCCTGACAATTTCCATGATTTTCATTGATAAATACTTGGGTGTTTGGATCAGCAATTTCATTTTGATCTATCAAATAACTGAAGGACACAGTAATATTTCAGTAGTGCAATGAGATTTTTTGGATTAACAGAAAATGTGCAATATGCATCAAAGCAAAATTAGACAGGTGCATACATTTGGGCACCCCAACAGAAATACTGCATCAGTATTTAGTAGAGCCTCCTTTAGCAGAAATAACAGGCTCTAGATGCTTCCTATAGCCTGTAATGAGTGTCTGGATTCTGGATGAAGGTATTTTGGACAATTCCTCCTTGCAAAACATCTCCAGTTCAGTTAGGTTTGATGGTTGCCGAGCATGGACAGCCCGCTTCAAAATCACCCCACAGATTTTCAATGATATTCAGGTTTGGGGACTGGGATGGCCATTCCAGAACATTGTACTTGTTCCTCTGCATAAATGCCAGAGTAGATTTTGAACAGTGTTTTGGGTCGTTGTCCAGCCCCGTTGTCCAGCCCCGGCGTAACTTCAACTTTGTGACCGATTCCTCCACATTATTCTCAAGTATCTGCTGATATTGAGTGGAATCCATGCGGCCCTCAACATTAACAAGATTCCCATTACCAGCACTGGCCACACAGCCCCACAGCATGATGGAACATCCACCAAATTTTACTGTGGGTAGCAAGTGTTTGTCTTGGAATGCTGTGTTATTTTGCCGCCATGCATAACGCCCCTTGTTATGACTAAATAACTCAATCTTTGTTTCATCGGTCCACAGCACCTTCTTCCAAAATGAAGCTGGTGTCCAAATGTGCATTTGCATACCTCAAGTGACTATGTTTGTGGTGTGTGTGCAGAAAAGGTTTCTTCCACATCACTCTCCCATACAGCTTCTCCTTGTGCAAAGTGCGCTGAATTGTTGAACGATGCACAGTGACACCATCTGCAGCAAGATGATGTTGTAGGTCTTTGGAGGTGGTCTGTGGGCTGTTTTTGACCGTTCTCACCATCCTTTGCCTCTCCGATATTTTACTTGGCCTGCCACTTCTGGCCTTAACAAGAACTGTGCCTGTGGTCTTCCATTTCCTCACTATGTTCCTCACAGTGGACACTGACAGCTTAAATTTCTGCAATAGCTATTTGTAGCCTTCCACTAAACCATAATGTGAGCAATCTTTGTTTTTGGGTCATTTGAGAGTTGTTTTGAGGCCCCCCTGTTGCCACTCTTCAGAGGAGAGTCAAAGAGAACAACAACTTGCAATTGGCCACCTTAAATACCTTTTATCATGATTTGATGCACCTGTCTATGAAGTTCAAGGTTTAATAGGCTCACCAAACCAATTGTGTGTTCCAATAAATCAATGCTAGGTAGTTACAGGTATTCAAATCAACAAAATGACAAGGGTCCCCAAATTTATGCACCTGTCTAATTTTGTTTAGATGCATATTGCACATTTTCTGTTAATCCGATAAACATAATTTCCCTTCTGAAATATTACTGCGTCCTTCAGTTATTTGATAGATCAAAATGAAATTGCTGATCCAAACACCCAATTATTTATAAATGAAAATCATGGAAATTGTCAGGTGTGCCTAAACTTTTGCATACAACTGTATGTGTATATATATATATATATATATATAGTAGCAGGGATGTTCACTCTCACCTTCATAACGTCAGCCAGGGTGCTAGTGGGTATTAACAGCGACAATAAAGAAAACTTGCACTCACTGGTATTTTCCAACACAATTTTACTGTGACCGTGTAACGTTTCGAGGAAGGGGATATATTATCCTCGAAACTTTACACGGCCACAGTAAAATTGTGTTGGAAAATACCAGTGAGTGCAAGTTTTCTTCATTGTCTATATATATATATATATATATATATATATATATATATATATATATATATATATATATATATATATATATATATATATATACATACAGTATGTGTATACATGTGTATTTTTGTGTTTATATGTGTAAATATGTATGTGCACATATAGATGCATATAAACACATTTAAACACACACACACATACATATGTATACACAGTATATATACAGTATATACAGAGACGTAACTAGAAACCACAGGGCCCAGGTGCAAAAATCTAAGAAGGGACCCCCCACACCCCAAAAAAAGGTAAATTACATATAATTTTATAAAAAAAATTTTACATTTAAAACATAAAAAAAAACGTGAATCAGATTACATGTCTGGAAAAGGAGGTACCCTGTGCCTACAGTCTGTGAGATGATCTGACCCCCTATTACTGTATACAGTGACACTATTTAAGCCACCAGTACTGTATATAGTGAGTTAGTGACACAGTCTGTAATCTGCCGGGTGAGATGGCTGACCTGACCCTACCCGTCCTGGTACTTTATAAAGTGACCACAGTAGTCTGTGACATGGTCCAGCCCCCCGTACTGCATATAGTGGTACTGTACAGTGACACTGTTTACCCCCCGCCCCCCCCCCCCCACGCTGTAGTAACAAGGTTTGTAATTTGCTGGTTCCACAAACATACACACACACATACAGACATAAACACCAATGGGTAAAACAGAAACACTAACCCCTGTAGTCAGAGACGCTAGTGAGGCATCATGTCACACTCACATGATATCAGTGCAGGCAGTGGCAGGTCAACGTTTTTTGTTTTTTTTTAATATTACTTTTTATTGTACAAAAAAAACAAGAAAAACACAAACATAACACACACTTCTCCATACAATGGAGATTACAGCATAAAAGAAAGATATATAAAAGAAAAAAGATCAAAACATACAAATCAAAAACTTCTACTCATCTCAAGTATATTAACAAAAACCTTTCCCGGACAGTCCCAAAGAGAAAGAAAAAGATCAACGGTTTTTATTGGAATTTTTTTTAACCCTACACAGTATCCTATATTATAAAAGGCCAAGTGTGTTTGTCCGAAGCTGTCATGCGCAGTAGAGACTGCGCGTGAGGACAAACACACCTGGCCTTCCAACTGACCTCCTCGGCTCCTTCTTCTGGCTTTGCGTGTGAAGTGGAGTGGGCGTGGCCGGCGGGTGCGTCATGGGCGTGACCGGGTGTGCCATGGGCGGGGCCGGACGTGACGTGGGCAGGGGCCGGGTGTGACGTGGGCGGGGCCAGATGCCGACTGCAGCAGTCAGAGTCAGAGACTGAGAGCTCTAAAAAGGGGAATTGAGAGAGCAGCAGAAGAGGGGGGATAAAGAGAGGGAGAGAGCGCACAAAAGAGAGGGGGGAGAGAGCACAAGAGAGAGGGGGGAGAGAGCACAAAAGAGAGGGGAAGAGAGGGGGGAGAGAGCACAAAAGAGAGGGGGAGAGAGCACAAAAGAGAGGGGGAGAGAACACAAAAGAGAGGGGAGAGAGCACAAAAGAGAGGGGGGAGAGAACACAAAAGAGAGCGGAGAGAGCACAAAAGAGAGGGGGGAGAGCACAAAAGAGAGGGGGAAGAGAGCACAAAAGAGAGGGGGGAGAGAGCACAAAAGAGAGGGGGGAGAGAGCACAAAAGAGAGGGGGGAGAGAGCACAAAAGAGAGGGGGGAGAGAGCACAAAAGAGAGGGGGAGAGAGCACAAAAGAGAGGTGAGAGCACAAAAGAGAGGGGGGAGAGAGCACAAAAGAGAGGAGGGAGAGAGCACAAAAGAGAGGGGGGAGAGAGCACAAAAGAGAGGGAGGAGAGAGCACAAAATAGAGGGAGGAGAGAGCACAAAAGAGAGGGAGGAGAGAGCACAAAAGAGAGGGAGGAGAGAGCGCAAGAGAGAGGGGGAGAGAGCGCAAAAGAGAGGAGGAGAGAGCGCAAAAGAGAGGGGAGAGAGCGCAAATGAGAGGGGGAGAGTGCGCAAAAGAGAGGGGGAGAGTGCGCAAACGAAAGGAGAGAGAGAGAACAAACGAGAGGATAGAGAGAGAGCAAACAAGAGGAGAGAGAGAGAGAGCAAACGAGAGGGGGGAAGAGAGAGAGAGCAAAAGAGGGAGGGAGCAAAAGAGAGGGGGGAGAGAGAGAGAGCAAAAGAGAGGGGGGATAGAGAGAGCAAAAGAGAGGGGGGAGAGAGAGAAAAAGAGAGGGGAGAAAGAGAGAGAAAAAGAGCGGGAAGAAAGAGAGAGAAAAAGAGAGGGGGGATAGAGAGAGAGCAAGGGGTTGGACCGCTGTACTGCAAAAAATAGCCCATGTACACGGGCTTTAGGACTAGTATATATATATTTATATAATAGGTACAGATATATATTTTACAAATATATATATATATATATATATATATATATAAGGTTTATTTTTATTTAAAAATAAAAAGAATAATTTCTTCTAAGTGAAGAACATAGGAATGTAAAGTATTCCTAATGCACCTTTAGCGTAGTTGGTCTAGCACGATTTTGGGGTATCGTGCAAGTAATAAATAGAAAAGGTTTTCTTTAGCACTCGCTATAGAAGTATATAGGGTGAGTGCTTTAGTGTGGTTGCAATATCCTAAGTCCTGAACTAGTAATATCAGCACCAACCAGGGAGCGCTAATGTTCTACCTTGAGCACAGTTAGCTCTCATGAGCAATAAAACTATATTACTCCACTTGTAATCTAGGGGCCTTGTAAGAGATATGAGTGTACCCTCCAATCACCAGCTAGCTCCCAGTTATACATTTCTGCTCTTAAGCCTATTTAGGTATGCTTTTAAACAAAGGAAAGTAAATGAAATAGTCTCTTAAAAGGGCATGCTCTCTCTAAATTGTATTGGAATCTAATGTTTACTTTCACATCGCTTTAAATCACTCATCAAAAAATGCAATTAACAGATCAGTGCACTAGCTCATTTACATCTGAAAACTGGTTGGCCTCATGATCAAGGGATGTACAATAATTCCTGTATTTTGCTAAGATAATTCCATTTGCAAATCTCTTGCTATGCAGTAGTTACATACTGATATATACACATGTGAATCATTTTTTTTAATTTATTTTTTATTGTAACTTGATGTAGAACAGCTTTGAGCAAGCTGATCAGTTATCCCGCGTTACAATAATATGGCATTTCCCAGATTCCTTCCTGGACCTTGAGATCTGTGCTGTGTGAGGAAAACGAATGGATAGAGCAGGGATCAGAGGGGTGGAATCCTGGGTGTGCAATAGGTGATATTGACATGGCACAGATTTAGTTAGGCTTGGGCAGAGGTAGGGCAGAGTCTGGACAGTCCCTTTTTTGCACTTTGGAACCTGGGACATTTGCCCTGAAGGGAAAGCTGCAAAATGGCATGTGGGGCAGAGATCCCACAATATGGGGGAGTGTTGGGAGCTCTGCATTGATTGAATCTATGTACCTGCTCTTTTTTGCTGCTGCCAATTAAAGGGATAGGAAAGTCAAAATTAAACTTGCATGATTTGGATAAAGCATGTCATTTTAAGCTTCGTTCTCTTGGTATCCCTTGTTAAAAAAGAATATGCTCATATCCTACACTAGTGGTAGGTAGTTGCTGATTGGTGCCTGCACACATTTGTCTCTTGTGATTGGCTAACTAGATGTGTTCAGCTAGCTGCCAGTAGTACAATGCTGTTCCTCAGGATAACAAGATAATGAAGCAAATTTGATAATAGTTTTAAATTTGAAACTTGTTTAAAATTGTATGTGCTATCCAAATCATGAAAGTAAGTGTTGGGGTTTCTTGTCCCTTTAAGAACAGATTTAACTGACCTTGTTGTGTGAGCTAAACAATCATTGTGTACAATGCACCAGGCTACTGAATGTCCCTTTAAATTAAATCAACAGATAGTTATATCAAATCTCTATATAAGCAACATCTTAGCAAGGAAAGTATCACAAAACTAGGTAATGATGAAGAAATATTTACATTGAATCTACAAAGAGAAGACAGATTCATCAGTTGCATTATGCTGTATGATCTAAAGACAGGAGTAATAATGGGCAAAAAGAAAGTGAAATGTGCCAGATTAAAAAAGTACTGTATGGTCACACTTTTGGCTAAATATCACTGATGTTAATCTTGTGCATTTTTTGGGGGTTTGTTGTTTGTTGTTTAAATGAACAATGAAAATAGATCTTTCTGATACTGAATATATAGAACAAGAGTGAAAATCTTACTTTCTCTAAATTTACAGATATTGTGATTTGCAATTTTGTTCAAATCTAAATAATATCTGAATGACTTGAATGCCGGAAACCTCTGCTATTTTCATTATTTGTTTGCAGAGTGAATAACGAATCCTGACTAAATAAACATAACTAACTGATATAGAGTACATTTATATACTAATAAGGATCTGCTCCCAGACACATATAGAGATATCTGTGCACACAACTGGAAAAAAGAACTTAGTGGAAAAAAGAAAACAGGTCAAGGCTATACTGCCTCAGTATATTTCCTTTTCTAAGTCAAATTATCACAACTCATCAATTTCTAAAGATAGGTAAAATGAGGATAACAAAATGTTGCCAGCTCCCTTGAGAATCTCCATTCCCAGAAAAGTCACACAGTTATTATTCTCAGTAAATGTTAATTTGCTTAGTTCTGCATATTAAACAAAGAATAATACCCTTCACTATTCAGCATATAGTTCTAGAAGACTGATTTCATTGTTCTTAGTCAGGATTGGATAGTCCTAGAAGTAGGAAACAAGTATGTTTCTATGAAAGTGATCAAAGTTCTTTACTTTTGATTCTTACTTCTTTTATTTACGATTTCTATTTTGTGAAGGAAAAACTGACAAGAGGTGGGAGGGTATAATGACCTGACACGCAATAAAGTAATTCTCTGATGAACATTCAACAGTGTTTTACACATGAACTGAAAGAAACACACAGCCTTTGTACAGAGCAGGAACCTCCTGGTGAATGTTTAAGAAATTATATTAAATATATAATACTATATATATATATATATATATATAGTATTATATACTACTTTTACTACTATTACTATATATATATATATATATATATATATATATATATATATATATATATATATATATATATATATATACACACACACACTCAAGACCTTACATCTCTACACCTCCCCATACAATGTAACTGTTATAATGTAATGGTATATATTAATATATATGGTATTGTATAGGAACTTAAACTATATATACTATACTATACATAGAAAATAATGTACATTTTATTATTAAATATATATTTTTAAATATATATATATCATGGTCTATGATTAAGGCGAATGTTGCAGAAACACGTAAGGCACTACAATGCTGATCATATTCTAATTTTTTATTGTTTATTTCTCCATGAATAAATCTTTATTCTAAAGTGCCTAGAGGTTCGTCACTTATTTGTTCATATCCAGCTTATATTTGTTTGTACTCAGCTTGAGCCTTGGCACTTGGGTTAACCTACAGTGTACTGGTTTATGATGTCATTCAGAGAACCCCTATCACCAGCTAGAGAGACACACAGGCATAGAGGAGGAGCCGTGGGTAAGTACGATCTGCTATGGACTTTCACTGTGCTGGATTGTAACCAGTAAGGACTGTTTTCAGGGGTGATAGATGATAGATCCCAATTCTAAGGATCTTGTTAATACCACATGTCTAGAGCTTTCTAAAGGAGATTGTTTGTTTGCTGCACTATATATATCTCATACTGTTCATGTAAAATACAGGTGGCCCTCGTTTTACAACGGTTCAATTTACACCGTTTCAGAATAACAACCTTTTTTTCCAGTCATGTGACTGCTATTGAAAAGCATTGAGAAGCAGTGCATTTATTAAAATAGCCAGTAGGTGGAGCTGTCCGCTTGTGTTGCAGCAAAGCCAAGTAAACTGAAATTAATCTGTTTAACCAGACCTGAGCTATCGAGCAGATTTCAAAGGAACAAATATAAATCAGTCCAGATTGGAATGCATAGAAAGAACTGTTTGCAGAAAAATGCAAGTGAAGTCTGTGTTGTGTGATTATTTTATTAGGTTTATAATGCTGTTTAGCATTTAAAGTCTTCATTTCAAAGCTTTAAAAATAATGTATTAGGTGTTACTTATGACAATTTTGAGAGGGGCCTGGAACCTATCTCCCTAACTTCCCATTGACTTACATTATAAACTGGGTTTCAATTTACAACGGTTTGGATTTACAACTATTCCTTCTGGAACCTAACCCCGGCGTAAACTGAGGGCTACCTGTACATATCTAGCTGTTCTGGGTAATTAATACGAGCGTGACTCTTGTACTATGGGGTTCTAATTGGTTTAACTAATTCATGAAAAGGTCATGTCTTCTAGTTTAAAGGACCATAATAATCGAAAAATAACATGCTCTAATTTGTTAGCACATGTAATTTTAAGACTATCAATCCTGCACTACTTTACAGAAGATTAAACACACAGTAGTGCAGGTTCGATAGTCTAATTTACATGTGCTAACAAAAATTGAATTTTTGGAACAGGCTTAACCACTGGACCATTTGCACAATGGTCTAGATGGGGCTTTAGCAGTGCTTTCCAAACTGTGTGTCGTGACACATTAGTGTGTCGGCGGCAGTGTGTAGGTGTGTCCCTGCTTCAGCACAAATTTTTTTGAGTTTCAATTTTTTTTTTTACATTTTTTCTTTGGTTTCTGACTTTCCGCCTGCCTGCTACGCATATCACGTGATTGATACCTAGTGGGTCAAATGTCATCTTAACCTATTGGGGCAGCTCACCGAGAACTTAAACTATTACAATTGGTGGCTTTGGTGGTACATTGACTCCTGATTGCACGTGTTATTTCCTCAATCGGCTCGTGACTGCATGTGTAGTCAGTGAGTGGGATAGCAGTGTGTTTGCAGCGCGGGCAGTAGTCAGTCGGACTAGGGCAGCAGCTTAAACGCTGAGCTGAAGTCAGAAGTCAAAGTGTTTTCTTTTTTTTGTTTTTTTTTTGCAGCTAGCTCCCAGTAGTGCATTGCTGCTCCTGCTCTTGATATATGGATAGGAAGTGGAAGCTTAAAAATGCTTGATAATGAAATGCGAATGTCTTTATCTAATATTCCACCAAATATTCATAAACTGTGTTCATCCCATCAACCTCATACATCCCCATTAAAATAGTAAGTAGTTATTGGTGTTATTAAACTATTTTTTAATTCTTGCACATACTAATATACTGTTACTTGTAAATACATTTCGTTATTATATAATTTCTGTATGTGTCCGTATCTCTTAAAACAAGTTAGTTTAACCTCCTATTTGCTAGAACAACTGAATTACTGTGTCGCGAAATGATGTAGGTCTAAAAAGTGTGTCACCAACATAAAAAGTTTGGAAAGCTCTGGGCTTGAGGATTATAGGACAAGTTCTGGATTATCCCAATAAGGCAATACTCACTTTTGAACAATTGCAAGAGCAATTTAATATCCCCAGACTACACCACTATGCATACTTACAGGTTCGGCATTACGTAAAGAGCATATTGAGACAGGACCCCCAAATTTGGAAAGAATCTTGCTGGGAAACTATAATCTCCATTTATAAACAAGGCAATAGATCAATCTCACTAATGTATGAAAAACTATTAGATTCATGCTCTAACACTACTTTAACTTGAATTACAGAACAATGGGATAGAGGTAGTGACTTTGATCCAACTAAGGAAAACATCTCCAGTAGCTTTGAGAGGGTTAGAGCAGTTACCCTGTCTGCGACTTTGAGAGAGATCCAATATAAATTATTTCATTGGGCATATATCACACCAAGGTTACTACTAAAATGGGATATGTTTGTAGAAAATAAATGCAAAAAAATGTTCCTTTCAGGATCCCTTCCTAACCCACTTGATATGGGATTGTCCCAAAATATATAGATTCTGGAAAATGACAGAATACTGGATGTGAGTGATAAACAGTCCCAATCTGGTCTTGAATCAGTACTCGGTTGTGCTCTTGTTGAGTGAGGAGGAGGGCAACTTAAGTTTGTTTATACTGTAGTGTTTTTGGCAAGAAAACTAATATTAACACAATGGGTTTCTAGCGTGCCCCCCTATTTATCAATATTAAAAGAAATCTGTATATCATCTTCTTTTGGTGGAGCAAACATATGTTAAGGGGGGCATCTCTGACAAGACCAGGGGTTTCTTGACTAAATGTGAAAAGTTTAATTTGTCCTTGCCAGAACATTTAAAAAGATGCATCATAGATCCTTTTTCCTCCTCGATTTATGTTCAAAAAGAAGGACTAAGGGGGGAGTGGGCTTTATAGTGACACTTAACTACTATGAGTTTTTTAAAATTAATAGTAAAGAAAGGGAGGGTCTGTAATAATGAAGGGGCTTGTCTGCCTACAGCATGAAATAGAGAATTAGTTTGAATTAGTTTGAATATGTTGAGGTTAAGTTGTTGTCATTGTATAAAGATAAAAAATCCGGGGCTTGTAGGCTTGAAATACAATGTTATTTCTATTATAACGTATTGGAAATCTTGACACTGTTATATCTATGATTGTAACCACCGTCTTACTGAATGCATTTATTGTACCAATGTTGTTGGCCTCATAGGCCTTCTTTTGAAAAATAAAGCAGTTTAAAAAAAAAAGACTGAGAGAAATGGCTGCCTCCGTGTTACAGGAAATCATCAACCATCCTGAAATAAAAAAAGATACTGTATAAGTAATTTCAGTACAGAAACTGCACCAAAATTCACTAATTTAAAGGGGAAGCAGAAAGTATCTTGATATTTGGAGCTATTAATTATCATATCTATCTTGTCAAGAGCCCTTAACCTAGCTGAGGAGAACCAGTCCCCAAAGCATGAAGCTACCACCACCACCATGCTTAAGAGTCTGTATGGTGTTCCTTGGATGATGAGCTTAATTGGTTTGGCACCAAACAGGTCTTTTACAGTTTAGACTGAAAAGTTCAACCTATGTCTAGTGAGGCCATAGCACATTTTCCCATATGATTTAGGGTGACTGAATTAATCTTTTTGAATAATTTACATGGGCTTGGGTCTTCTTTTTTGTAAGAAAAGATTTCTGTCTTGCCCCCGACCCCAGCAATGCCAAGCACCTATTTTGTTGTCATGGAAGTATTGTATAGTAAGCAAAATAGTGAAGAATAAAACCTTGCACTATAAGTAACATAAAATAATGAATTGTGTAGCACCTCTGCACATCCAAACAAATCATGTTATTTGGAAAACGAATTCAGGTTTTCTCCTGCAGAAGACAATTATTTTTGCAGCTGTTATCTGCTTAATCCAATTAGAGACAGATATATAGCAGGGTTAGCCTTTAGAAGTATGCGCTGTGCATTTCCAGTTCTGAGAATTAAAAAAGCCACTATTTTCACAGCTTAATTACATGAAAAGTGGGCAAAATAAATAATAAAGGTATATTTAAAATAAGGTATTTTGCAAATTGTTTTACTGTGCATAACAACTAAGGGCTAGATTACGAGTGGAGCTCAAATTAGCGATCCTGCTCGTTCGTTAACTCCACTAGACCGAGGCTTTTTGCACTCATATTAGAAGTTGAAAGTGAAATTTTTTTGTGCAAAGCACTCAAATGAATGATCACAACCAGGACCGTCTTTAACACAGGGCAAAAGGGGCAGCTGCCCTGGGCCCAGTCTCTGTTGAGGGGCCCAAGAGTCCTAAAAAAAAAAAAAAAAAAAAAAAAAATTTTTTTTTTTTTTTTTTTTTTTTAATGGTTCATACCAGACTGCTGATGTGACATGGGGAACACACACATTCAGTCCTAATACTGTCACAGTCAAAAGTACTCTGCTTATATTTTTTTTAAAAACTGTGCAAGACCGTGCCGGTGTCATGTGACATGCCAAGCAAGTGCCATGTGCTGTTTTAGATGTGCACTGTGCAGCACTGAATGCAAAGCCCTAACTCGGCATCCAGCCATTTCCCACTGCATCAGAAAAGGTCTTACTGGGGTTACCACTGTTACCAGGTAACTGCTCTGGTGGTGGGGATTGTTTCTGGGTAGGGCTGACTGTAGGCGCATGCAGCAGAAAGCTGGAGCGGCAGGCACATGAGGATTTGAGCATCTGTGCAGCTGCATACACTGCTCTCTTCAGTTTTGAGGCTGTGTGACTCATCTCACACTGTATCCATGCAGCCTTGGACAGACAGCATCATGTCTACTGGTCCCCTTAGCCCTGCTCTTTCTGCTGTGGCCCTAAGATCAACTAACTGAAGTTTCTTAGGGGAATAGTGCTTTGTAGAAAGGTGTCAGTGGGAAGAATAAGTGAGTGCACACACACCCCTCCCCATGCAGCATTGTCTAGTTCAGGGTGAGAGGGAACTTGTTCTTAGCAAAGAAGCTACATGTGCTGGTGTGGCTGATGTATAGCGTCATGCTGATACTTCACACATTAATGTAAGGTTTATTTTTATAGTTTTTATTTTCTCTCTGTCTCAGATTTTACAGCTTCCCATAGTAGTTCTGCTGTTCCAGTCAGTAAACTTATATTTGTCTGCACCTCAATGCTTCCTCCTTTACCTTGCTTTGCTCCTGTTGGCTGCCCTAAATCTCTTTAACCAGCTAACCTCACACCAGAATCACATTCAAAAGAATATTAAATGAATCCACAGTGGAGGAATTTATATATTTATTTACTTATTAGTTCTGCTTAGGTCCAGTTTCACATATTGCAATTTTTTTTTTTTTTTTTTTTTTAAATGATTAGCCCAGCAGTGGATGATCCACCGCTGGGCTAATAATAAAAAAAACATGGATTTAGTTGTTTTTTGGGATGTTGGGGTGGAGAGCGAAATTGCATGGGGTGGGGAGGGGGGGCCCAAGAAAATTTTTGCCCAGGGTCCAATCAATATTAAAGATGGCCCTGATCACAACCGCCTTAACTTCATCTCCCATAGAAGTCAATAGAGCGTGAAGTTCTGGGTCCCCTCGTACATGCTTGCTCCAGAGTCCAGGCCAAACACAAGCTCCTGGCAAAACACTCCTCTACTCACTCACTCGCTTTGCTCCTCTGCTGCCACACCCACAATCAGCTATGGCGCCCATTTTGCTGAACACTCAGGGGTTTATCGAGGAGCATGGGACTGGAGCTGCAGCTCCTCACACCCCCGGCATTACATTAATCAGCCTCCAGCTCTCAGTTATGGGGTGTCAGTGGCAGGCCGCATTGTAACTGGTTTGTGGGCCGGAAATGGACCACGGGCCGGTATTTCGATACCCTTGATCTATAGGAATTGATATATAGGAATAGGTATATATAGATATATATAGAAATATGTATTTAGGACATTACCCTGTGAATAGTATTGGAATGTGAAATATGTACAGTTGTATGCAAAAGTTTAGGCACCCCTGACAATTTCCATGATTTTCATTTATAAATAATTGGGTGTTTGGATCAGCAATTTCATTTTGATCTATCAAATAACTGAAGGACACAGTAATATTTCAGTAGTGAAATAAGGTTTATTGGATTAACAGAAAATGTGCAATATGCATCAAAACGAAATTAGTGCATAAATTTGGGCACCCTTGTCATTTTGTTGATATTGAATACCTGTAACTACCTAGCACTGATTAATTGGAACACACAATTGGTTTGGTGAGCCCATTAAGCCTTGAACTTCATAGACAGGTGCATCCAATCATGAGAAAGGGTATTTAAGGTGGCCAATTGCAAGTTGTTGTTTTCTTTGACTCTCCTCTTAAGAGTGGCAACATGGGGGCCTCAAAACAACTCTCAAATGACCTGAAAACAAAGATTGTTCAACATTATGGTTTAGGGGAATTCTACAAAAAGCTATCACAGAGATTTAAGCTGTCAGTGACCACTGTGAGGAACATAGCGAGGAAATGGAAGACCACAGGCACAGTTCTTGTTAAGACCAGAAGTGGCAGGCCAAGTAAAATATCGGAGAGGCAAAGGCAAAGGATGGTGAGAACGGTCAAAAACAGCCCACAGACCACCTCCAAAGACCTACAACATCATCTTGCTGCAAATGGTGTCACTGTGCATCGTTCAACAATTCAGTGCACTTTGCACAAGGAGAAGCTGTATGGGAGAGTGATGCGGAAGAAGCCTTTTCTGCACACACGACACAAACAGAGTCGCTTGAGGTATGCAAACGCACATTTGGACAAGCCAGCTTAATTTTGGAAGAAGGTGCTGTGGCCTGATGAAACAAAGATTGAGTTATTTAGTCATAAGATGGGGCGTTATGCATGGCGGCAAAAGAACACAGCATTCCAAGACAAACACTTGCTACCGACAGTAAAATTTGGTGGAGGTTCCATCATGCTGTGGGGCTGTGTGGCTAGTGCCGGTACTGGGAATCTTTTTAAAGTTGAGGGTCGCATGGATTCCGCTCAATATCAGCAGATACTTGAGAATAATGTTAAGGAATCAGTCACAAAGTTGAAGTTACGCCGGGGCTGGATATTTCAACAAGACAACGACCCAAAACACTGCTCAAAATCTACTCTGGCATTTATGCAGAGGAACAAGTACAATGTTCTGGAATGGCCATCCCAGTCCCCAAACCTGAATATTATTTAAAATCTGTGGGGTGATTTGAAGCGGGCTGTCCATGCTCGGCAACCATCAAACCTAACTGAACTGGAGATGTTTTGCATGAAGGAATGGTCCAAAATACCCAGAATCCAGACACTCATTACAGGCTATAGGAAGCGTTTAGAGGCTGTTATTTCTGCTAAAGGAGGCTCTACTAAATATTGATGCGATATTTCTGTTGGGGTGCCCAAATTTATGCACCTGTCTAATTTTGTTTTGATGCATATTTCACATTTTCTGTTAATCCAATAAACCTAATTTCACTACTGAAATATTACTGTGTCCTTCAGTTATTTGATGGATCTTTTTGTTCATTAAACTTAGATTGATGATGATACAGTCTGTGTTTGTGTGATAATTTTATTAGGTGCTGTTAGCAAATGTTTTTGTTCATTAAACTTAGTTTGATGATGAAACAATCTATTTTATTAGGTTTATAATGCTGTTTAGCATTTAAAGTCTTCATTTCAAAGCTTTAAAAATAATGTATTAGGTGTTACTTATGACAATGTTGAGAGGGGCCTGGAACCTAACTCCCTCACTTCCCATTGACTTACATTATAAACTGGGTTTCAATTTACAACGGTTTCGATTTACAACCATTCCTTCTGGAACCTAACCACGGTGTAAACTGAGGGCTACTTGTATAAATATACCTATGCATATTTAGACATGTGTATTTATCTTTATGTTAAAGCCATTTCAGCCCCTTTTTTCCAAACACCTGAGACACCCTTATAACTTTTGAATGCAATATATATATATATATATATATATATATATATTGTTGTTGTTTTTTTAAAATATTTTTTTAGCAGACAGTGTTATTATGAGTGTAAATGTATTTTTTATGTTTTTTGTCGCACTTTTTGTCTCACATAACAATTAACCAGAGCTCTGAAGTCGCGCTAATCCGACGTGCATTAATTTAAATGACGCTCAAGCATACAAATTTAATTTAAACTCATGCTACTTCCGACACGTGCATAGAGTCATGTGCAACTGTTAGCCCTCCACTTGTAATCTAGCCCTAAATATTTTATATAAAAATCTCAAGGTGCTTACTATCCGTTAAAGCAAATGTGCATATATGATTTTCTGCATGTGTACACTTATCCCTGCAATGCTTTAAAGTGATGGTAAACTTTTACTGAATCTAAGCAATATTTTAGATGGACTTTGATTGATCATTTCTAAAGAAGATGTGCTGTAATTTATTTTTTAATCTAGCCATGCACTGGACCACCACTTCAAAACTCAGGGTTTTGGTTTTTTTGTGAGCTACCGGTTTAAACTGTTCTACAATAAGCGCTCTAGCCGTACAGCACTTTTTTTGTAGCTAGATTGCCAATGGGAGAACAGTTCAAACCATTAGTTTACAAACAAAATGAGTTTTGAAGTGGGCGGCCAGAGCATGGGGAATTGGAATGGCACGGCTAGATTAAAAAGTAAGTTACAGCGCATCTTTATTAGAAGTGATCAATTAAAGTCCCTGTAAAATATCACTTACATTCCGGACCTGACTTTAAAATATGTAAAGTTTACCATCACTTTAAATATGTCTTACACTAGTATAAGGGAATTTTTGTTGAAGCAAAAATGATCAGCATTTTGAAACTCATTTGCATGTCTTAGACACCCCTGCTCCAGTGGGAAAAAATCCACTATTTCAGTGGAGCAAAGTCACTTAATTTGCTTTGATGTGCAGATTAGTGATGTCGCGAACTGAAAATTTTCAGTTCGCGAGCGGCGGACTCGAACTTCCGCAACTGTTCGCGAACGGGCGAACCGGGCGAACTGCCATTGACTTCAATAGGCAGGTGAATTTTAAAACCCACAGGGACTCTTTCTGGCGACAATAGTGATGGAAAAGTTGTTTCAAGGTGACTAACACCTGGACTGTGGCATGCCGGAGGGGGATCCATGGCAAAACTCCCACGGAAAATTACATAGTTGATGCAGAGTCTGGTTTTAATCCATAAAGGGCATAAATCACCTAAGATTCCTAAATTGTTTGGAATAACGTGCTTTAAAACATCAGGTATGATGTTGTATCGATCAGCTAGTGTAAGGGTTACGCCCGCTTCACAGTGACAGACCAAACTCCCCGTTTAACGCACCGCAAACAACCGCAAAGTCGATTTGCACAAACACGAGATAGATAGATTTGATAGATACATAGATACATAGATTAGATAGATAGATCAATAGATGCAATATACATTTGATAGATACGATAGATAGATTTAATAGATAAATAGATAGATTTGATAGATATATAATTTCCCAGACAGAGAATTACAAGACGTGCAGTCTGGGACCCATGGTAAGGTTCCCAGAGGCAGTAGCAGCGCCAGGGGAAGTGTATATGGCATGGATTTTAGGAACCGGGAGATGGAAAAAGATGCTTGGTCGGTCCTCCTACTTCAAATTTGGGGCACTGCGCGTGCAATCGTGGCTGGACTTTTAGCCGACGGACATTTGTCCGATGGACATTTGGCCGAAACACAAGTGGCTGTCACAAAACAGTCCGGCCACGAGATAGATAGATTTGATAGATAGATACATAGATTACATAGATCTATAGATGCAATATACATTTGATAGATATGATAGTTAGATAGATTTGATAGATAGATTTGATAGATATATAATTTCCCAGACAGAGAATTTCAAGACGTGCGGTCTTAGATCCATGGTAAGGTTCCCAGAGGCAGTTGTGGCGCCAGGGGACGTGTATATGGCATGGATTTTAGGAACCAGGAGATGGGAAAAGATGCTTGGTCGGTCCTCCTACTTCAAATTTGGGGCACTGCGCGTGCAATCTACTGTGCCACCAGATATGAGTGGTGTGTTAAGTAGTACTATTCTGATCAGTTTAATACCTGTTACTCCCCCTATCGGGGGAGGTGTATATGGCATGGATTTTAGAAACCGGGAGATGGAAAAAGATGCTTGGTCGGTCCTCCTACTTCAAATTTGGGGCACTGCGCGTGCAATTGTGGCCGGACTTTTAGCCGACGGACATTTGGCCGACGGACATTTGGCCGAAACACAAGTGGCTGTCACAAAACAGTCCGGCCTCGAGATAGATAGATTTGATAGATACATAGATTACATAGATCAATAGATGCAATATACATTTGATAGATACGATAGTTAGATAGATTTGATAGATAAATAGATAGATTTGATAGATATATAGGTTGGGGATTGCCTTTTGTGAAAAGAAATTTCGACCGGGTACCTTCCACTGCGGTGTTCCAATAGCTACAAATTTTTTGAACGCCTCAGACTCCACCAGCTTGTATGGTAAAAGCTGGCGGGCTAAGAGTTCAGACAAGCCAGATGTCAGATGCCGGGCAAGGGGGGTGACTTTGTGACATTGGCTTCTTACGCTCAAACATTTCCTTGACAGACACCTGACTGTGGGCAGATGAGCAGGAACTGCTCCGGAAGAGAGACGGAGTGGCGGATGGTTGAGAGGGGGCAAGGAGGACAGCAGTGGTTGACGTGGCTGAAGATGCTGGACCAGGAGGAGGATGGCGGCTTTGAGTTTGTGTGCTGCTTCTACTCGTGTTGACCCATAGGCGTTTGTGATGTGCGATCATGTGCCTTCGCAAAGCAGTTGTACCTAGGTGGGTGTTGGACTTCCCATGACTCAGTTTCTTTTGGCACAGGTTGCAAATGGCATCGCTGTTGTCAGAGGCAGACACACAAAAAAATGCCACACTGCTGAGCTCTGCGATGACGGCAACAGCATGCGTTGATTGGCGTGCTGTCTGGCTGACCCCGGGTGCCGATGCATGCTGTCTGACTGTGCCACTAGCTCCTTGCGACAACCTCTCCCTGCTTCCAACTCATCTCCTCCTCCTCCTCTCTGTCTCCCCATCTGAACTTTCCCCCTGTTCTTCTTCTCTTCTAGCGGGCACCCACGTGACATCCACGGACGCATCGTCATCATCAACCGCTTCACTTGTATCTGACAAATCAACAAAGGAAGCAGCAGCGGATACAACATCATCATCATCACACCGTACGTCCATGTCTGTAATGCAGCCTGACTGAGACATATCACTGTTATCTACTTCCTCTGTCAATGATGGTTGCGCATCACTCATTTCTTCCAACTGATGTGTAAAAAAACTCCTCTGACAGATCAAGTGAAGTGGCTGTGGTGCTAGTGTTGGTGGTGGCGGTAGGCGTGTGAGTGGTGGTAACTTGAGAGGTGCCCGAAGATAAGCTGGAGGAGGATGGTGCGTCAAGGTTCGGAGCAGAAGCTATAGAAGATTGGGTGTCCTGTGTTAAAAAGTCAACTATGTCCTCCTCAGAACTTTTTGAGTTCATGGGACGTGGCCTCTGAACACTGGGCATTATTCTATGGCCAAAGGGAATCACAGCACCACGACCACAACGGCACCTGCGGGGTGGCCTGCCTCTGCCTGTCATTTTTTTTTAAATGTACACTTACACTTCTATTAAACAAGATATGAGTGGTGGCACTGGACATGTGGGCACAGTATACGCCGTGAGCCTGACACAAAAAAGAAGACTGATGTTTCACAGTCCAAAAAGTTTTTATTTTTTTAAATGTAAACTTACACTACTATTAAACAAGATATGAGTGGTGCAAGTGGGCACAGTTTACGCTGTGAGCCTGGCACACACGCTGGCAGGCAGGCAACTGCAATTAGATTACACAAGCAGACTGATGTTTCACAGTCAAAAAATTTTTTTTTTTTTTAAATTATTTACACTACTGTTACACCAGATATGAGTGGTGGCACTGGGCAAGTGGGCCGGGCACACACGTTGGCAGGCAGGCAACTGCAATTAAATTACACTAGCAGACTGATGTTTTACAGTCAAAAAAGTTGTTTTTTTTAAATTATTTACACTACTGTTACACCAGATATGAGTGGTGGCACTGGGCAAGTGGGCCGGGCACACACGTTGGCAGGCAGGCAACTGCAATTAAATTACACTAGCAGACTGATGTTTTACAGTCAAAAAAGTTTTTTATTTTTAAATTATTTACACTACTGTTACACAAGATATGAGTGGTGGCACTGGGCAAGTGGGCCGGGCACACACGTTGGCAGGCAGGCAACTGCAATTAGATTACATTAGCAGACTGATGTTTCACAGCCAAAAAAGTTTTTTATTTTTAAATTATTAACACTACTGTTACACCAGATATGAGTGGTGGCACTGGGCAAGTGGGCCTGGCACACACGCTAGCAGGCAAGCAACTGGGCAAGTGGGCTGGGCACACACGTTGGTAGGCAGGCAACTGCAATTAGATTACACTAGCAGACTGATGTTTCACAGTCAAAAAAGTTTTTTATTTTTAAATTATTTACACTACTGTTACACCAGATATGAGTGGTGGCACTGGGCAAGTGGGCCTGGCACACACGTTGGCAGGCAGGCAACTGCAATTAGATTACACTAGCAGACTGAAGTTTCACAGTCAAAAAAGTTTTTTATTTTTAAATTATTAACACTACTGTTACACCAGATATGAGTAGTGGCACTGGGCAAGAGGGCCGGGCACACACGTTGGCAGGCAGGCAACTGCAATTAGATTACACTAGCAGACTGAAGTTTCACAGTCAAAAAAGTTTTTTATTTTTAAATTATTAACACTACTGTTACACCAGATATGAGTTGTGGCACTGGGCAAGTGGGCCGGGACCACACGTTGGCAGGCAGGCAACTGCAATTAGATTACACTAGCAGACTGATGTTTCACAGTCAAAAAAGTTTTTTTTTTAAATTATTTACACTACTGTTACACCAGATATGAGTGGTGGCACTGGGCAAGTGGGCCTGGCACACACGCTGGCAGGCAGGCAACTGCAATTAGATTACACTAGCAGACTGATGTTTCACAGTCAAAAAAGTTTTGTTTTGTTTTTAATTATTTACACTACTGTTACACCAGATATGAGTGGTGGCACCGGGCAAGTGGGCCTGGCACACACGCTAGCAGGCAGGCAACTGCAATTAAATTACACTAGCAGACTGATGTTTCACAGTCAAAAAAGTTTTTTTTTTTAAATCATTTACACTACTGTTACACCAGATATGAGTGGTGGCACTGGGCAAGTGGGCCGGGCACACACGTTGGCAGGCAGGCAACTGCAATTAGAATTACACTAGCAGACTGATGTTTCACAGTCAAAAAAGTTTTTTATTTTTAAATTATTAACACTACTGTTACACCAGATATGAGTGGTGGCACTGGGCAAGTGGGCCTGGCACACACGCTAGCAGGCAAGCAACTGGGCAAGTGGGCCGGGCACACACGTTGGCAGGCAGGCAACTGCAATTAAATTACACTAGCAGACTGATGTTTCACTGTCAAAAAAGTTTTTTATTTTTAAATTATTTACACACCAGATATGAGTGGTGGCACTGGGCAAGTGGGTCGGGCACACACGTTGGCAGGCAGGCAACTGCAATTAGATTACACTAGCAGACTGATGTTTCACAGTCAAAAACGTTTTTTATTTTTAAATTATTTACACTACTGTTACACCAGATATGAGTGGTGGCACTGGGCAAGTGGGCCTGGCACACACGTTGGCAGGCAGGCAAGCAACTGCAATTAGATTACACTAGCAGACTGAAGTTTCACAGTCAAAAAAGTTTTTTATTTTTAAATTATTAACACTACTGTTACACCAGATATGAGTGGTGGCACTGGGCAAGTGGGCCGGGCACACACGTTGGCAGGCAGGCAACTGCAATTAGATTACACTAGCAGACTGAAGTTTCAGAGTCAAAAAAGTTTTTTATTTTTAAATTATTAACACTACTGTTACACCAGATATGAGTTGTGGCACTGGGCAAGTGGGCCGGGCACACACGTTGGCAGGCAGGCAACTGCAATTAGATTACACTAGCAGACTGATGTTTCACAGTCAAAAAAGTTTTTTTTTAAAATTATTTACACTACTGTTACACCAGATATGAGTGGTGGCACTGGGCAAGTGGGCCTGGCACACACGCTGGCAGGCAGGCAGGCAACTGCAATTAGATTACACTAGCAGACTGATGTTTCACAGTCAAAAAAGTTTTGTTTTGTTTTTAATTATTAACACTACTGTTACACCAGATATGAGTGGTGGCACCGGACAAGTGGGCCTGGCACACACGCTAGCAGGCAGGCAACTGCAATTAAATTACACTAGCAGACTGATGTTTCACAGTCAAAAAAGTTTTTTTTTTTAAAATCATTTACACTACTGTTACACCAGATATGAGTGGTGGCACTGGGCAAGTGGGCCGGGCACACACGTTGGCAGGCAGGCAACTGCAATTAGAATTACACTAGCAGACTGATGTTTCACAGTCAAAAAAGTTTTTTTTTTTTAATTATTTACACCACTGTTACACCAGATATGAGTGGTGGCACTGGGCAAGTGGGCCTGGCACACACGCTAGCAGGCAGGCAACTGCAATTAGATTACACTAGCAGACTGATGTTTCACAGTCAAAAAAGTTTTGTTTTTTTAATTATTTACACTACTGTTACACCAGATATGAGTGGTGGCACTGGGCAAGTGGGCCTGGCACACACGCTAGCAGGCAAGCAACTGCAATTAGATTACACTAGCAGACTGATGTTTCACAGTCAAAAAAGTTTTTTTTTTTTAATTATTTACACTACTGTTACACCAGATATGAGTGGCGGCACCGGGCAAGTGGGCCTGGCACACACGCTAGCAGGCAGGCAACTGCAATTAGATTACACTAGCAGACTGATGTTTCACAGTCAAAAAAGTTATTTTTTTTAAATTTACACTACTGTTAAAACAGATATGAGTGGTGGCACTAGTTGGCAAGTGGGTCTGGCACACACGCTGGCAGGCAGGCAACTACAATTAGATTACACTAGCAGACTGATGTTTCACAGTCAAAAAAGTTTTTTTTAAAAAATTTTACACTACTGTTACAACAGATATGAGTGGTGGCACTAGTTGGCAAGTGGGCCTGGCACACACGCTGGCAGGCAGGCAACTGCAATTAGATTACATTAGCAGACTGATGTTTCACAGTCAAAATTATTATTATTTTTTTTAATTTACACTACTGTCTGTTACAACAGATATGAGTAGTGGCACTAGTTGGCAAGTGGGCCTGGCACACACGCTGGCAGGCAGGCAACTGCAATTAGATTACACTAGCAGACTGATGTTTCACAGTCAAAAAAGTTATTTTTTTTAAATTTACACTACTGTTACAACAGATATGAGTGGTGGCACTAGTTGGCAAGTGGGCCTGGCACACATGCTGGCAGGCAGGCAACTGCAATTAGATTACACTAGCAGACTGATGTTTCACAGTCAAAAAAGTTTTTTTTAAAAATTTACACTACTGTTACAACAGATATGAGTGGTGGCACTGAAGGCAGGCAACTGCAATTAGATTACACTAGCAGACTGATGTTTCACAGTCAAAATTACACAGGCAAAAAACACTGATGTTCTAGCCCTAAAAGGGGCTTTTTGGGGTGCTGTCCTTACAGCAGAGATCAGATGAATCCTTCAGGACTGTAGTGGACACTGAATACACTAGCCTAGCTATCAATTTCCCTATAAAATTAGCAGCAGCTACACTATCCCTCCTCTCACTAAGAATGCAGGATCAGAAAATGGCTGCTGTCCAGGAGCTGGGAAGGTCTGGGAGGGAGTGTCTGCTGCTGATTGGTTGAAATGTGTCTGAAGACTGTGAGATACAGGGTCAAAGTTTACTCAATGATGACGAATAGGGGGCGGATCGAACATCGTATATGTTCGCCCACCGCGGCAAACGTGAACAAGCTATGTTCGCCGGGAACTATTCGCCTGCAAATTATTCGCGACATCACTAGTGCAGATATGCTACACCCACAAACATACCAATATACAGTAACTTGCAATACACTTGGTGAAGTCAGAAGTTAAAGGGATAGTAAAGTCAAAATTAAACTTGCCTGATTCATATAGAGCATGTAATTTTAAGAAACTTTTAAATTCACTTCTATTTTCAAATGTGCTTTGTTCAATTAGTATCCATTGTTAAAAAAGAATATGCACATATCATACACTAGTGGGAGCTGCTGTTGATTGGTGCCTGCACACATTTGTCCCTTGTGATTGGCTAATGGCTAACTAGATGTGTTCAGATAGCTGCCAGTAGTGTAATGCTGTTCCTTCAACAATGGATAGCAAGAGAATGAAGCAAATTTGATAATAGAAGTAAATTGGAAAGTTGTTTAAAATTGTATGTTCTATCTGAATCATAAAAGAAACATTTTGGGTTTACTATCCCTTTAATAACCCAACGTCCCTCTCGACAGAATTTGCTATTTTATTTTTTAAGTGTCGGTATGTGTGCATGTGAGTGTGTGTGAGAGTGTGTGGGGGTGTGTTTAATGGGTTACCAACCAAGCCTAGATTACATGTGGATCACTATCATTAGCACAAGGAGAGTAAACGCGATTGAAGCGCTGTGTTTGTAAAGCTCAAATCCATTTTACAAGTAACGCACTATTTAAATTACTGCAAATTTGTTTCCACACAGCAGTGTTGAGGTGCTCAAACGCAACCTGAAAGTTCACTTAAAGAGTTTGGCCCGGAGGAAACAGATGCACTAAATTACTCTATTAAACCCCTAAACTGCCACACACTCACATTGCAAACTATACTCTACACTATTAACCCCTAAACCTCCAAAACCCCTATCGCAATCTACTCTTCTACACTCTTAACTGCTTAAACCGCTAGAACCTCTGTCGCAAACTATCCCTCTACACTATTAACGCCTAAACGGCCACAACCCCCATTGCAAACTACAGATATACACTATTAACCCCTAAACCACCACAACCCCATTACAAACTTCCCCTCTACACTATTAAACCTTAAACCTCCACAACCCCATCACAAAATACCCACTAACCTCTAAATCCCACCAGCTAACCCCCCTAACACCCCTAAACTAACTACCCCTAACGTACCACACAAAAACTAACATTACATGAAAAAAATCTACCATTACAGAACACAACAGACAAATTACCAAAAATAAAAAAAATGTTATGCCTATTCTAAAATTAAAGCCCCACTTAGAACTAAAAAACACCTCAAAATAAAATACCCTATACTAACACTAAAATAAACTATAGTAATAGCCTGTAAAACTGGCTTTTTGTAGAGCATTACCCTAAAGTGATTAAGCTCTTTTTCACAAAAGAAAACACTACCCCATTCTACATTACAAGTAACCCCCCCCCCCCCAAAAAAAAGGCTATCTTAAAAAAAATACTCTTATCAGTGACCTAGGTACTAATGACGGTCATAGACCTGATCTAACATTCTTAGGCTGAACTTTCCGGTGCTGACACATACTATATTACCATTTCTCATATTTGTATCGCAACCAACTCCTAATGCTTCCACTGATGCTTTAGATAGGAAATAACAGAGTACATAATCTCTAGATTTACATATTCACATGCACATACAGTTTTCTTGCCTGTGGAAAAATATTACTGCTGCCCTTTTAGTAAATATACAGTTTAATATCCTCCCAGAGAATAGAATTATATAGATTGAAGACTTTTTTTCTCTACATCAGAGTTACTTCTGCTGTGGGGTATAGGGCCCGTACCCTGACAGCAGGTCTCCTAATTTCACATTGAAACTACACCATCATGTTGGGAAGGAACAACAGTCCTGGATTACATCTTGAAGTTATACATAGCTTGACTTTACTAATCTGTACGCAGACAGGATATAACTACACCAGCATATATGGTTTTTTAATAGACAATGACAATCTAGCAGTCATAGAGATAAAAGCCAAAGCTTGTCTTTTTATTCTGATGCAATACCAACCCACCTTAAGGAAACTTCAGCCTCCTATTATTTTTTGAATGTACATGTACCATGATTTCACCCAACTATACACAGATATAGCATAGCAGACCCAACAATATCTTTTGTTTGTGAAGGACTTACAAGAGTTTTTTTTTTCTTTGGCCCTATATAATTAGTTTTGTGCTTCTTTTTCTTCAAACGTATGCCACACAGTTAGGCTCACTCCCAAGTAAGTCCTATTATACCCTAATTATGAGTTAGCTCTTGCTTTTTTGTTACCCCTACTAATTGACACGACTATTTTACAACCTCCCCCCCAACGTAAAGAATCTCCTGGCAACAGGAGAACTAACAGTGCGGTTTCTCTTGCCTATACCGCAACCCTTTCTGCTCCCCTAGCTTTTACTCTTTTTTTCATTACGTTATATACTAGGATCTATCTTCTCTACTCAGATCGGCAGGTCTGATCATTAGCCCTTATCAACTAAGCCTTCACTTTTAAATCATTTTTTTTTTTTTTTTTTTTAAGAGACCTCATTAAAAACCACACAGAACATAGAAAATTGAGCAAAGTCTAAACATACCTTTACCTGTCAGCCCGAAGGCTATTATATTGATCCCAACAATTACTAGGGGAGTTTGCATCACATCCTACTACTATATATATAATTCATTACATCCTATACTGCATAACACATCTCACAAGTTTTTCTTTAGTTCCATGGATGGTTAATATTATTTGTCAAAGTTAAAAGAAAAAAGCTGAGGTTGATTAAGAAATGCTTTATTATATGTGCACTATTATAATTTGAATGCCTTGTACTGCTGCAACCCTAATGATCATTTGTATTTTTATCATATGTTCTTGCTGGCTGTATGTGCAGTAGCGATGTAGTGCTTTCATTTTTGTTCTTCCTTGTTTTTTCTTCCTCAATAAAAATAATAATAAAAAAAATAAAAAAAATAAAAATACTCTAAAAATTGCCTTGAAAAGGGTATTTGGTTGAGCATAGTCCTTAGAAGGGCATTTGCGTCCATCCACATCCCGGTAGCGGTGGTCCATCTTCATCCCAGTGGCTTTCTGCTATCTTCATCAATATTCTTTTCTTCTTATCTTTGGATCTTCTTTCCCCGATGTCCTCTTCATGCGGTCATCCGCAGCACACTCAATTTTGAATGCAAAGTACTCCCTTTATATAGGGGTACCCTTTTATTCCTTTTGGCTGATTTTCATTTCCAAATTCAAATCTGCCAATAGAATGAAAACTTTTTCTATTGGTTGATTTGAATTTGAAAATGAAAGGCGAATATTAGGAGAGTAATATTCCTTTCTGATAGGTTTCTAAACTATTTTGCAACAAAAAGTTATAGTTGTAGATTACAAAACAAATTGCAAATTTGTACAGCATCATTTGGATGTTTTCTTACTTGGGAACAGTAAGTTTCAAAATTCCAACTTTTGTGTGCAAGCGATATTGAATTTTTACATCTTTTTGTGAGTGATGGAAATAGCGTTCTTATTACAAGTTGAGAGTACAATCAAAATTTTCACTCATCTGGTTATCGTGACTGACAACCTTGCGATAACGGTAGTTAAAAGTTGCGCCAAACACAACATAAATACACTTAAATAAACTGTTACACTCATATAAACACTATCTGATAAAAATACCAATATTCATAAAAAATATTTGAAAAGGTTAAACAGTATATGGCCATGTATTTGATTGCAAAGGGATCTATACTATAATCTCGTTTGTAACGCGTCCTTTGCCATCGGCAGTTGCGTGAGGCAGCCAAAGGAATGTGGATTCTTTCACCACCCTGCCATTTTTGGAATCCACCAGGATGCAGTGAAGGCAAATGGAGCATTACAAAAAAAAAAAAATAACCGCCCACAATAAGTATTTTTTTTTAAAATTAACCGCCCGCACAAAGTATTAAGAAAAAAAAATAATAATAAAATTATTAACCCCTAAATACGCAAAACCCAACATCGCAAACTACCTAATAGATCTATTAACAGGGCCAGATTGGGACCAAAAGGAGGCCAGGGCATTTTAGGGCAAAGAGGCCCACTCCCCCACCCCTACGCTCACCATTTCTTATTTAGCCATATGTTAAAGGGATAGTGTACGGTAATTTCCCACCCTTAATTTATTCCAATGACATGTTATACCAGCTGCAGTGTATAAAAGCTACTGTTTTTTGTACATGAAATAGCTTATTTTGTTCTTTGAAACCACAACCCATTAAAATGAGTTGAGCTAGCAGGGAAATCAGATTTCCTTATTTGATCACTTTCTGTACACACACATGCTTATTTATATCATCTCTGTCTGTATACCAAAGCCCAGTATTTAGAATGAACAATTGAAAATAACATTTTATTGCTTCTCTCTCCTACCTCCAACTGGGAGAGTATTTTCTTCTGTTGGCTATGTTTGCACAGCTTTTTCTATAGCATATATTTACATTTCAGTATAGATATGGATACCACAGGCAAAATCAGCTATCTCAAATGCAGATATAAAGGTAAATTAGCTATTTGTAAACAATTTAATACACTCCAGCAGGTAAAATTGATCATTGGGAACAAAGCAGAGAACATTTTAGGGTAAACTGTTCCTTTATGGGCAGTGATGAACAGCTGGTACCACTTTAAAAGTTGCACATGATGCCCTGAATCCTTAAACATCCACACTGTATTTTAACATATTGAACCCATACAAAAGAGTTTAAATCAACTATGTGTGCAAGTGTGAGCTTGAAGATAGCAGTGAAGTTTTCCAGGGCCACAATCATATAGCACTTGAGCTGCTAACTTCAGTATTATGATATAACAAGATTCAACCTTAGAACCATCAAACAGCTTTGAATGAACTTATACTTATTCTCCAGGCAAGGCAACCTTGTGCAACTGCTAACCCAACATTAGACCATTCAAAATATTACATAACTGCATACAAATTTCTATTGTTGCAGAAATTGAACTTTAAATGTACTTGTTTAATTGATGAAAACATTTAAAGATTGAAATGTCCTTCAGTCAATTTATATTGTATATGTGTGTATATACAGGGAGTGCAGAATTATTAGGCAAATGAGTATTTTGACCACATCATCCTCTTTATGCATGTTGTCTTACTCCAAGCTGTATAGGCTCGAAAGCCTACTACCAATTAAGCATATTAGGTGATGTGCATCTCTGTAATGAGAAGGGGTGTGGTCTAATGACATCAACACCCTATATCAGGTGTGCATAATTATTAGGCAACTTCCTTTCCTTTGGCAAAATGGGTCAAAAGAAGGACTTGACAGGCTCAGAAAAGTCAAAAATAGTGAGATATCTTGCAGAGGGATGCAGCACTCTTAAAATTGCAAAGCTTCTGAAGCGTGATCATCGAACAATCAAGCGTTTCATTCAAAATAGTCAACAGGGTCGCAAGAAGCGTGTGGAAAAACCAAGGCGCAAAATAACTGCCCATGAACTGAGAAAAGTCAAGCGTGCAGCTGCCAAGATGCCACTTGCCACCAGTTTGGCCATATTTCAGAGCTGCAACATCACTGGAGTGCCCAAAAGCACAAGGTGTGCAATACTCAGAGACATGGCCAAGGTAAGAAAGGCTGAAAGACGACCACCACTGAACAAGACACACAAGCTGAAACGTCAAGACTGGGCCAAGAAATATCTCAAGACTGATTTTTCTAAGGTTTTATGGACTGATGAAATGAGAGTGAGTCTTGATGGGCCAGATGGATGGGCCCGTGGCTGGATTGGTAAAGGGCAGAGAGCTCCAGTCCGACTCAGACGCCAGCAAGGTGGAGGTGGAGTACTGGTTTGGGCTGGTATCATCAAAGATGAGCTTGTGGGGCCTTTTCGGGTTGAGGATGGAGTCAAGCTCAACTCCCAGTCCTACTGCCAGTTTCTGGAAGACACCTTCTTCAAGCAGTGGTACAGGAAGAAGTCTGCATCCTTCAAGAAAAACATGATTTTCATACAAACTAAAAACTACTTCCAAAACTATTCAGCTTTGATATTAATGAGTTTTTTGGGTTCATTGAGAACATGGTTGTTGTTCAATAATAAAATTAATCCTCAAAAATGCAACTTGCCTAATAATTCTGCACTCCCTGTATATATATATATATATATATATATATATATATATATATATATATATATATATACTCAAAAATAGCAGGGAAGGCACTCTCTGTTTTCATCAACCTTTATTTGGTGAACATTTTCGGGGTCTCCCCCGTCCTCAGACCAGAGAACAAGTGGTCTGAGGACGGGGGAGACCCCAAAAACATTCACCAAATAAAGGTTGATGAAAACGGAGAGTGCCTTCCCTGCTATTTTTGAGTGTCAATACTTTTAGAAGTGCACCCCGGCGGTTGAATTTAATGGAGTGCTGGTTCCCTGTTGCCTATTTGTGTATATATATATATATATATATATATATATATATATATATATATATGTGTGTGTGTGTGTTCATTCATAGTTACACACACAATTAAATCCAGAAAGAAAAATTAAATTCCATATGTAAACAACCAAGCACAAAGCAACCCTAGGCTAATGGGAAGGCAGGGCTATGGTTAACCTGCTCCTTTTTTGGCAGAGTGATGACTACTGTTATGTGAGGGAGATTGGTAAATAGCATGGCTGCATAGAGGGATAATTCATGCCAGCTCAAATATACCATGCACCTCAAAATATACCTAAATAATATGTATAAATAATTTAAAAGAGAACTGTAGAAATCAGCGCTAAGTGTACCGCCCCCAGACCAATACTCAAACTACTAGAGTATGAACCGGCTGCCTAATACCTGAAATATTGACAAATGATAGGTCCCCACCTAACACTGTCCTATTTCCAACTAGTAAAAAAATATGGATGAAAAGGATGGTATCAAGGCGCACTGTTCATGTAAAAGGATACAGATATGTATCAATATATTTGACAGAGGATGTGTAGTATATATCATTAACACATAATATTGCAATGATATCAAATGTAAATAACCAAAATATCAGTTGACATAATATCCAGATAAACTAAGCCAACGTAATACGTGACACTGTGTAAGACTGTGTAAAACAGTGTAAAACACATCCAAATATTAAATAATTGGATTATAGAATAAAATATAGACTTGTTAATTCTTCAAAAGGTCAAAAAGAGTCCCAAAATAATATAATTCCCCCTTCATTCCACAAGAGAAAATTGTGATGAATAAATCAGTTCTTAAAATGGTATGTCCATATAGTACAAAATACACACATAAATTAGTCCCCAATTTGCATGGTGTACGATCTTATTCCTATGAAATCCACACACTAGAGATGAGTGCCTACTTACTAGAAATAACCTCAATCCTATGAGGTAAGTAAATGCGTCCCTTTAAGGAAAAATGTCCCACCGCAATCCAGGAAACCGCTTCTATGTCCCCTCAATATGGTAGAAGTATTTTCTTCCTTCACAGCAGCACGATGTGTCATAGACATATAGAAAGGGAATACAAATGCAAACCAATAGTGCAACACTGTATGTAAATTTAAAAGCGTTTTTTATTTACTATGTATAAAATGCTCACATTTGCAAACCTCAATCCAATATGAGGTATCAGTTAGACATGTAAAATTAGTTGATAACAACAGTTGCGATTTCCAAGAACATATATGCCAGAACACATCAACCATACATGCAGGAAAAGATAAAAGCAGTTTTAAAATGTATGATTAAATACAGTCTCTTCAGTTGATCTCCCTACGCGTTTCAAAGGTATTTAAGGAATAGGTTACCTTCTTCATCAGAGGTTTGTGTTCCCAATAACAATGCTGCAATTCAGTGCTCACCATGGCAGGTATGGCTGGTAACTACTAGCTGATATATGGGCCACTGCTCCAGTCCTGCGCCAGGTAAGAACAGAGGATGGGGGTCCATGAGGCAGTCACCGATAGCAAAGAGGGATATGTAGGGCTAGCCTGGTCAAAATAAGCCACTTCATTGAAAACAGTGCAGTAAACCTTGGGGAAAAGACCGGTAGTAATATTAACACGGTCTCCGCAGTCAATGTGTGCATGTGATAGGTGGGAAATATTATTTATTCATCAAAACATGCAAGGAGTGTTATGATGTCTCTTTCAACTTACTTGTGCCTTGCTTTAGTGTCTCTTACTACACCGTTCAAGTCAGCTTTTGCCCCTCCCGGTTGTGACATCACCTGGGTCCCACCCCATGCCTCATAGCAACATCTGACAAACTATTTTCTTGCTTGATTCCACTGCACCGGTCCAGCAGACTGTGACAAGAGGCTAGGAGCATACTTTCTCAGTCCTACACAACTGAATACCACGACTAACAGTGAGCTCAGCTCTCACTCTGATTAGTTATTGGAGGGGTTAAGTTATGGCCCATATAATATTGGCCAGCGGCCGCAGCCACACACTTAATACCGTGACTGACAGTCAACTCAGCTCTCACTCTGATTAGTGACAACACGGCATGCTCAGTCCTACACAACTGCCCCTGGCAAACCTAAAAACAGCCCTGACGACTAGCCAGCCACACTACTGTATTATATGGGACATCCTCCAATCACTAATCAGAGTGAGAGCTGAGCTCACTGTCAGTCGCGGTATTCAGTGTGTGGCCACGGCCGCCGGCTGGTATTACATGGGCCATAACCTAACCCCTCCATAATAATAATGTTTTTCAAGTATGTTGCATAAAAAAAAAATTGAACAAATAATAAAAGTAATGCAGTTTCGGTGGGTGGGGCTTCAATACTATGCGGCCTACCGGGCATTTGCCCGGTATGCCTGACGTTCAGTCTGGGCCTGTCTATTAACCCCTAATCCGCAACCCCCCTCAATGCATTAAACATAATTTACCTATTAACTCCAAAACTGCCAACCCCCACAACGCAATAAAATAATTTAATGACTAAGCCCCCTAACCTTACACCCCCTAAATTAACAGTTCTTTAAAAACAAAAAAATTACATTAAATTATTCTAAAATTACAGAAAATAAAAAAAGGCTAACATTACAAAAAATAATAAACCACATTATCCAAAATAAAAAAATAAACCTAATCCCTATGAAAATAAAAAAGCTCCCCCAAAATAAAAACACCCTCTAATCTAAGAATAAACTACCAATAGCCCTTAAAAGTTCTTTTTTTAGGGCATTGCCGTAAAGAAATCAGCTCTTTTACATTAAAAATAAACCAAGTCCCCCCTAACAGTAAAACCCCCCACCCACCAAACACCCCAAAATAAAAAACCTAACACTACCCATTGCCCCTAAAGGGGCATTTGTATGGGCATTGCCCTTAAATGGGCATTCAGCTCTTTTTCAAATTGCCCATAAAACCCTAATAAAAAAAATAAAAATACAATTTAATTTTTTTTAGAAACCTAACACTAAAGCCCCAAATAGGTACTCACGGTTCCTGAAGTCCGGCTGAGAAGGTCTTCCAGGCGGATCCATCATCTTCATACACAGCGAAGGCGGCATAGAGCTGAGATGCGGTGCGGTGTTCCCAGAAGTGGCGATCCTCTGCGGCAGTTCCCGTCGGCACCGCTCCTTGGTGGCGTGGAGGCTCCTCAGTGGCGTGGAGGCTCCTCTTCCTGCGATCGTCCGCTGCACACTGAAGATTAAATGCAAGGTACCCCATATTTATTGGGATATCTTGCATTCCTATTGGCTGACATTTTCACATCAGCCAATAAGATGACAGCAACTGAAATCTTATTGGCTGGTGAACAGCCAATAGGATAAGAGCAACTGAAATCATATATGTGTGTGTGTATATATGTGTGTGTGTGTTTGTGTGTGTGTGTCTAAATAATAATTCCATAAAAATATTTAATAATGTTTTTTACTGTGTATTCACAGCACATATTTCACATCCAAATGTTCTTCACATACAGGAATATTGTATGGGATGTGTCCGGCCTGAGAGTGCCGGACACATCCCATTGTGTTTTGTATATGTCTGGGGAGATTACATAAGCCTGCGCACCCTTCATTTTTTCCCAGTTTGACTGTGAGCCTGCATTGTGTGTCTGTTTAGGGACCCAGGTTTTGGAAGAGACCTTGACGTGGTATTATTATTTTTTTGTAATTTTCCCTGTTTGGGCCTTGTACCCAGGCCTGTCTGGGGTTAACTGCCTGTGACTCTGGTGACATTGCAGCTTCCTGATAGTGCTGTTTTGCACCCAGGGCTGTGCATGTTACAGGGTCATAGGATGTGTACCATATATATATATATATATACACACAGTATATATATACTCAATGTTTTAAATAACCAGATGTGAAAACTAATATTTATTTTTTTTGGAGTATTTATTGAGTTTTGATTTCTTTTTTCATTTTCCTTTTTATCTATAAATAGGATATAGCATCATCCTCAAATAAGAAAATGCTGCTTTATATAAGAAAACCTGTCTGTGAGTAATGATTATGATAACATTAATACTCATTTCATACATTGACAATATGCCTCCCCTATAGAAATGTAAATGCATATAGTTTATACTTTTCATATGGCCAAGAAAAACATGCTCACACAATGCTCTCTAAACATCCAATAATCATTACCAGTAATACCCAGGACAAACACATTCCTTCCCTCTATCTGTATACACATATAATGTAAAACAGACACTGTTTGTCATGCCGCTTCTCCTTACATATACACATAATACAAAGCATTTGCCTGGCCTCCCAAAGCAGCACACGCATAAATATTTATAATTACATGGATGAAAATACTCTTATACTTCAGTGACTGCCTAAAACAGTAATTGCATCCTTAAATTATAAAGGGAAAAAAGCCAGAGAGTTTAACCATTTGTTCACCTGCATCAGCACCACACAAGCTTCTGTATTCTCACCTGCATCAGCACAACTCAGTCAGTGATCTGTAAGCTTCTGTATTCTCACCTGCATCAGCACAACTCAGTCAGTGATCTGTAAGCTTCCGTATTCTCACCTGCATCAGCACCACTCAGTCATTGATCTGTAAGATTTTGTATTCTCACTTGTATCAGCACAACTCAGTCAGTGATCTGTAAGCTTCTGTATTCTCACCTGCATCAGCACAACTCAGTTAGTGATCTGTAAGCTTCTGTATTCTCACCTGCATCAGCACCACTCAGTCATTGATCTGTAAGATTCTGTATTCTCACCTACATCAGCACCACTCAGTCAGTGATCTGTAAGCTTCTGAATTCTCACCTACATCAGCGCCACTCAGTCAGTGATCTGTAAGCTTCTGTATGTTCACCTGCAACAGCACCACTCAGTCAGTGATCTGTAAGCTTCTGTATATTCACCTGCATCAGCACAACTCAGTCAGTGATCTGTAAGCTTCTGTATTCTCACCTGCATCAGCGCCACTCAGTCAGTGATCTGTAAGCTTCTGTATGTTCACCTGCAACAGCACCACTCAGTCAGTGATCTGTAAGCTTCTGTATATTCACCTGCATCAGCACAACTCAGTCAGTGATCTGTAAGCTTCTGTATTCTCACCTGCATCAGCACCACTCAGTCAGTGATCTGTAAGCTTCTGTATATTCACCTGCATCAGCACAACTCAGTCAGTGATCTGTAAGCTTCTGTATTCTCACCTGCATCAGCGCCACTCAGTCAGTGATCTGTAAGCTTCTGTATGTTCACCTGCAACAGCACCACTCAGTCAGTGATCTGTAAGCTTCTGTATATTCACCTGCATCAGCACAACTCAGTCAGTGATCTGTAAGCTTCTGTATTCTCACCTGCATCAGCGCCACTCAGTCAGTGATCTGTAAGCTTCTGTATGTTCACCTGCAACAGCACCACTCAGTCAGTGATCTGTAAGCTTCTGTATATTCACCTGCATCAGCACAACTCAGTCAGTGATCTGTAAGCTTCTGTATTCTCACCTGCATCAGCACCACTCAGTCAGTGATCTGTAAGCTTCTGTATTCTCACCTACGTCAGCACCACTCAGTCAGTGATCTCTAAGCTTCTGTATTCTCACCTACATCAGCACCACTCAGTCAGTGATCTGTAAGCTTCTGTATTCTCACCTGCATCAGCACCACTCAGTCAGTGATCTGTAAGCTTCTGTATTCTCACCTACATCAGCACCACTCAGTCAGTGATCTGTAAACTTCTGTATTCTCACCTACATCAGCACCACTCAGTCAGTGATCTGTAAGCTTCTGTATTCTCACTTGTATCAGCACCATTCAGTTAGTGATCTGTAAGCTTCTGTATTCTCACCTGCATCAGCACCACTCAGTCAGTTATCTGTAAGCTTCTGTATTCTCACCTACATCAGCACCACTCAGTCAGTGATCTGAAAGCTTCTGTATTCTCACCTGCATTAGCACCACTCAGTCAGTGATCTGTAAACTTCTGTATTCTCACCTGCATCAGCACCACTCAGTCAGTGATCTGTAAGCTTCTGTATTCTCACCTACATCAGCACCACTTAGTCAGTGATCTGTAAGCTTCTGTATTCTCACCTACATCAGCACCACTCAGTCAGTGATCTCTAAGCTTCTGTATTCTCACCTACATCAGCACCACTTAGTCAGTGATCTGTAAGCTTCTGTATTCTCACTTACATCAGCGCCACTCAGTCAGTGATCTGTAAGCTTCTGTATCTTCACCTACATCAGCACCACTCAGTCAGTGATCTGTAAGCTTCTGTATTCTCACATACATCAGCACCACTTAGTCAGTGATCTGTAAGCTTCTGTATTCTCACCTACATCAGCACCACTCAGTCAGTGATCTGTAAGCTTCTGTATCTTCACCTACATCAGCACCACTCAGTCAGTAATCTGTAAGCTTCTGTATATTCAGCTGCATCAGCACCACTCAGTCAGTGATCTGTAAGCTTCTGTATTCTCACCTGCATCAGCACCACTCCGTCAGTGATCTGTAAGCTTCTGTATTCTCACCTGCATCAGCACCACTCAGTCAGTGATCTGTAAGCTTCTGTATTCTCACCTACATCAGCACCACTCAGTCAGTGATCTGTAAGCTTCTGTATTCTCACCTACATCAGCACCACTCAGTCAGTGATCTGTAAGCTTCTGTATTCTCACCTACATCAGCACCACTCAGTCAGTGATCTGTAAGCTTCTGTATTCTCACCTGCATCAGCACCACTCAGTCAGTGATCTGTAAGCTTCTGTATTCTCACCTACATCAGCACCACTCAGTCAGTGATCTGTAAGCTTCTGTATTCTCACCTACATCAGCACCACTCAGTCAGTGATCTGTAAGCTTCTGTATTCTCACCTGCATCAGCACCACTCAGTCAGTGATCTGTAAGCTTCTGTATTCTCACCTACGTCAGCACCACTCAGTCAGTGATCTCTAAGCTTCTGTATTCTCACCTACATCAGCACCACTCAGTCAGTGATCTGTAAGCTTCTGTATTCTCACCTGCATCAGCACCACTCAGTCAGTGATCTGTAAGCTTCTGTATTCTCACCTGCATCAGCCCTACTCAGTCAGTGATCTGTTAGCTTCTGTATTCTCACCAGCATCAGCACTACTCAGTCAGTGATCTGTAAGCTTCTGTATATTCACCTGCATCAGCACCACTCATTCAGTGATCTGTAAGCTTCTGAATTCTCACCTGCATCAGCACCACTCAGTCAGTGATCTGTAAGCTTCTGTATTATCACCTACATCAGCACCACTCAGTCAGTGATCTGTAAGCTTCTGTATTCTCACCTGCATCAGCATCACTCAGTCAGTGATCTGTAAGCTTCTGTATTCTCACCTACATCAGCACCACTCAGTCAGTGATCTGTAAGCTTCTGTATTCTCACCTACATCAGCACCACTCAGTCAGTTATCTGTAAGCTTCTGTATTCTCACCTACATCAGCACCAATCAGTCAGTGATCTGTAAGCTTCTGTATTCTCACCTACATCAGCACCACTCAGTCAGTGATCTGTAAGCTTCTGTATTCTCACCTACATCAGCACCACTCAGTCAGTGATCTGTAAGCTTCTGTATTCTCACCTACATCAGCACCACTCAGTCAGTTATCTGTAAGCTTCTGTATTCTCACCTACATCAGCACCACTCAGTCAGTGATCTCTAAGCTTCTGTATTCTCACCTACATCAGCACCACTTAGTCAGTGATCTGTAAGCTTCTGTATTCTCACCTACATCAGCGCCACTCAGTCAGTGATCTGTAAGCTTCTGTATCTTCACCTACATCAGCACCACTCAGTCAGTGATCTGTAAGCTTCTGTATGTTCACCTGCATCAGCACAACTCAGTCAGTGATCTGTAAGTTTCTGTATATTCAGCTGCATCAGCACCACTCAGTCAGTGATCTGTAAGCTTCTGTATTCTCACCTGCATCAGCACCACTCAGTCAGTTATCTGTAAGCTTCTGTATTCTCACCTACATCAGCACCACTCAGTCAGTGATCTGTAAGCTTCTGTATTCTCACCTGCATCAGCACCACTCAGTCATTGATCTGTAAGATTTTGTATTCTCACTTGTATCAGCACAACTCAGTCAGTGATCTGTAAGCTTCTGTATTCTCACCTGCATCAGCACCACTCAGTCAGTGATCTGTAAGCTTCTGTATTCTCACCTACATCAGCACCACTCAGTCAGTGATCTGTAAACTTCTGTATTCTCACCTACATCAGCACCACTCAGTCAGTGATCTGTAAGCTTCTGTATTCTCACTTGTATCAGCACCATTCAGTTAGTGATCTGTAAGCTTCTGTATTCTCACCTGCATCAGCACCACTCAGTCAGTTATCTGTAAGCTTCTGTATTCTCACCTACATCAGCACCACTCAGTCAGTGATCTGAAAGCTTCTGTATTCTCACCTGCATTAGCACCACTCAGTCAGTGATCTGTAAGCTTCTGTATTCTCACCTGCATCAGCACCACTCAGTCAGTGATCTCTAAGCTTCTGTATTCTCACCTACATCAGCACCACTTAGTCAGTGATCTGTAAGCTTCTGTATTCTCACCTACATCAGCACCACTCAGTCAGTGATCTCTAAGCTTCTGTATTCTCACCTACATCAGCACCACTTAGTCAGTGATCTGTAAGCTTCTGTATTCTCACTTACATCAGCGCCACTCAGTCAGTGATCTGTAAGCTTCTGTATCTTCACCTACATCAGCACCACTCAGTCAGTGATCTGTAAGCTTCTGTATTCTCACCTACATCAGCACCACTTAGTCAGTGATCTGTAAGCTTCTGTATTCTCACCTACATCAGCGCCACTCAGTCAGTGATCTGTAAGCTTCTGTATCTTCACCTACATCAGCACCACTCAGTCAGTAATCTGTAAGCTTCTGTATATTCAGCTGCATCAGCACCACTCAGTCAGTGATCTGTAAGCTTCTGTATTCTCACCTGCATCAGCACCACTCCGTCAGTGATCTGTAAGCTTCTGTATTCTCACCTGCATCAGCACCACTCAGTCAGTGATCTGTAAGCTTCTGTATTCTCACCTACATCAGCACCACTCAGTCAGTGATCTGTAAGCTTCTGTATTCTCAACTACATCAGCACCACTCAGTCAGTGATCTGTAAGCTTCTGTATTCTCACCTACATCAGCACCACTCAGTCAGTGATCTGTAAGCTTCTGTATTCTCACCTGCATCAGCACCTCTCAGTCAGTGATCTGTAAGCTTCTGTATTCTCACCTACATCAGCACCACTCAGTCAGTGATCTGTAAGCTTCTGTATTCTCACCTACATCAGCACCACTCAGTCAGTGATCTGTAAGCTTCTGTATTCTCACCTGCATCAGCACCACTCAGTCAGTGATCTGTAAGCTTCTGTATTCTCACCTACGTCAGCACCACTCAGTCAGTGATCTCTAAGCTTCTGTATTCTCACCTACATCAGCACCACTCAGTCAGTGATCTGTAAGCTTCTGTATTCTCACCTGCATCAGCACCACTCAGTCAGTGATCTGTAAGCTTCTGTATTCTCACCTGCATCAGCCCTACTCAGTCAGTGATCTGTTAGCTTCTGTATTCTCACCAGCATCAGCACTACTCAGTCAGTGATCTGTAAGCTTCTGTATATTCACCTACATCAGCACCACTCAGTCAGTGATCTGTAAGCTTCTGTATTCTCACCTGCATCAGCATCACTCAGTCAGTGATCTGTAAGCTTCTGTATTCTCACCTACATCAGCACCACTCAGTCAGTGATCTGTAAGCTTCTGTATTCTCACCTACATCAGCACCACTCAGTCAGTTATCTGTAAGCTTCTGTATTCTCACCTACATCAGCACCACTCAGTCAGTGATCTGTAAGCTTCTGTATTCTCACCTGCATCAGCACCACTCAGTCAGTGATCTGTAAGCTTCTGTATTCTCACCTACATCAGCACCACTCAGTCAGTGATCTGTAAGATTCTGTATTCTCACCTACATCAGCACCACTCAGTCAGTGATCTGTAAGCTTCTGTATTCTCACCTACATCAGCACCACTCAGTCAGTGATCTGTAAGCTTCTGTATTCTCACCTTCATCAGCACCACTCAGTCAGTTATCTGTAAGCTTCTGTATTCTCACCTACATCAGCACCACTCAGTCAGTGATCTCTAAGCTTCTGTATTCTCACCTACATCAGCACCACTTAGTCAGTGATCTGTAAGCTTCTGTATTCTCACCTACATCAGCGCCACTCAGTCAGTGATCTGTAAGCTTCTGTATCTTCACCTACATCAGCACCACTCAGTCAGTGATCTGTAAGCTTCTGTATGTTCACCTGCATCAGCACAACTCAGTCAGTGATCTGTAAGTTTCTGTATATTCAGCTGCATCAGCACCACTCAGTCAGTGATCTGTAAGCTTCTGTATTCTCACCTGCATCAGCACCACTCAGTCAGTTATCTGTAAGCTTCTGTATTCTCACCTACATCAGCACCACTCAGTCAGTGATCTGTAAGCTTCTGTATGTTCACCTGCATCAGCACAACTCAGTCAGTGATCTGTAAGTTTCTGTATATTCAGCTGCATCAGCACCACTCAGTCAGTGATCTGTAAGCTTCTGTATGTTCACCTGCATCAGCACCACTCAGTCAGTTATCTGTAAGCTTCTGTATTCTCACCTACATCAGCACCACTCAGTCAGTGATCTGTAAGCTTCTGTATGTTCACCTGCATCAGCACCACTCAGTCAGTGATCTGTAAGCTTCTGTATTCTCACCTACATCAGCACCACTCAGTCAGTGATCTGTAAGCTTCTGTATTCTCACCTGCATCAGCACCACTCAGTCAGTTATCTGTAAGCTTCTGTATTCTCACCTACATCAGCACCACTCAGTCAGTGATCTGTAAGCTTCTGTATTCTCACCTGCATCAGCACCACTCAGTCAGTTATCTGTAAGCTTCTGTATTCTCACCTACATCAGCACCACTCAGTCAGTGATCTGTAAGCTTCTGTATTCTCACCTGCATCAGCACAACTCAGTCTGTGATCTGTAAGCTTCTGTATTCTCACCTACATCAGCACCAATCAGTCAGTGATCTGTAAGCTTCTGTATTCTCACCTGCATCAGCACCACTCAGTCAGTGATCTGTAAGCTTCTGTATTCTCACCTGCATCAGCACCACTCAGTCAGTGATATGTAAGATTCTGTATTCTCACCTACATCAGCACCACTCAGTCAGTGATCTCTAAGCTTCTGTAATCTCACCTACATCAGCACCACTTAGTCAGTGATCTGTAAGCTTCTGTATTCTCACCTACATCAGCGCCACTCAGTCAGTGATCTGTAAGCTTCTGTATCTTCACCTACATCAGCACCACTCAGTCAGTGATCTGTAAGCTTCTGTATTCTCACCTACATCAGCACCACTTAGTCAGTGATCTGTAAGCTTCTGTATTCTCACCTACATCAGCGCCACTCAGTCAGTGATCTGTAAGCTTCTGTATCTTCACCTACATCAGCACCACTCAGTCAGTAATCTGTAAGCTTCTGTATATTCAGCTGCATCAGCACCACTCAGTCAGTGATCTGTAAGCTTCTGTATTCTCACCTACATCAGCACCACTCAGTCAGTGATCTGTAAGCTTCTGTATTCTCACCTGCATCAGCACCACTCCGTCAGTGATCTGTAAGCTTCTGTATTCTCACCTGCATCAGCACCACTCAGTCAGTGATCTGTAAGCTTCTGTATTCTCACCTACATCAGCACCACTCAGTCAGTGATCTGTAAGCTTCTGTATTCTCACCTACATCAGCACCACTCAGTCAGTGATCTGTAAGCTTCTGTATTCTCACCTACATCAGCACCACTCAGTCAGTGATCTGTAAGCTTCTGTATTCTCACCTACATCAGCACCACTCAGTCAGTGATCTGTAAGCTTCTGTTTTCTCACCTGCATCAGCACCACTCAGTCAGTGATCTGTAAGCTTCTGTATTCTCAGCTACGTCAGCACCACTCAGTCAGTGATCTCTAAGCTTCTGTATTCTCACCTACATCAGCACCACTCAGTCAGTGATCTGTAAGCTTCTGTATTCTCACCTGCATCAGCACCACTCAGTCAGTGATCTGTAAGCTTCTGTATTCTCACCTGCATCAGCCCTACTCAGTCAGTGATCTGTTAGCTTCTGTATTCTCACCTGCATCAGCACTACTCAGTCAGTGATCTGTAAGCTTCTGTATATTCACCTGCATCAGCACCACTCAATCAGTGATCTGTAAGCTTCTGAATTCTCACCTGCATCAGCACCACTCAGTCAGTGATCTGTAAGCTTCTGTATTATCACCTACATCAGCACCACTCAGTCAGTGATCTGTAAGCTTCTGTATCTTCACCTACATCAGCACCACTCAGTCAGTGATCTGTAAGCTTCTGTATTCTCACCTACATCAGCACCACTCAGTCAGTGATCTGTAAGCTTCTGTATTCTCACCTGCATCAGCACCACTCAGTCAGTGATCTGTAAGCTTCTGTATTCTCACCTACGTCAGCACCACTCAGTCAGTGATCTCTAAGCTTCTGTATTCTCACCTACATCAGCACCACTCAGTCAGTGATCTGTAAGCTTCTGTATTCTCACCTGCATCAGCACCACTCAGTCAGTGATCTGTAAGCTTCTGTATTCTCACCTGCATCAGCCCTACTCAGTCAGTGATCTGTTAGCTTCTGTATTCTCACCAGCATCAGCACTACTCAGTCAGTGATCTGTAAGCTTCTGTATATTCACCTGCATCAGCACCACTCATTCAGTGATCTGTAAGCTTCTGAATTCTCACCTGCATCAGCACCACTCAGTCAGTGATCTGTAAGCTTCTGTATTATCACCTACATCAGCACCACTCAGTCAGTGATCTGTAAGCTTCTGTATTCTCACCTGCATCAGCACCACTCAGTCAGTGATCTGTAAGCTTCTGTATTCTCACCTACATCAGCACCACTCAGTCAGTGATCTGTAAGCTTCTGTATTCTCACCTACATCAGCACCACTCAGTCAGTTATCTGTAAGCTTCTGTATTCTCACCTACATCAGCACCAATCAGTCAGTGATCTGTAAGCTTCTGTATTCTCACCTACATCAGCACCACTCAGTCAGTGATCTGTAAGCTTCTGTATTCTCACCTACATCAGCACCACTCAGTCAGTGATCTGTAAGCTTCTGTATTCTCACCTACATCAGCACCACTCAGTCAGTGATCTGTAAGCTTCTGTATTCTCACCTACATCAGCACCACTCAGTCAGTGATCTCTAAGCTTCTGTATTCTCACCTACATCAGCACCACTTAGTCAGTGATCTGTAAGCTTCTGTATTCTCACCTACATCAGCGCCACTCAGTCAGTGATCTGTAAGCTTCTGTATCTTCACCTACATCAGCACCACTCAGTCAGTGATCTGTAAGCTTCTGTATGTTCACCTGCATCAGCACAACTCAGTCAGTGATCTGTAAGTTTCTGTATATTCAGCTGCATCAGCACCACTCAGTCAGTGATCTGTAAGCTTCTGTATTCTCACCTGCATCAGCACCACTCAGTCAGTTATCTGTAAGCTTCTGTATTCTCACCTACATCAGCACCACTCAGTCAGTGATCTGTAAGCTTCTGTATTCTCACCTGCATCAGCACCACTCAGTCATTGATCTGTAAGATTTTGTATTCTCACTTGTATCAGCACAACTCAGTCAGTGATCTGTAAGCTTCTGTATTCTCACCTGCATCAGCACCACTCAGTCAGTGATCTGTAAGCTTCTGTATTCTCACCTACATCAGCACCACTCAGTCAGTGATCTGTAAGCTTCTGTATTCTCACCTACATCAGCACCACTCAGTCAGTGATCTGTAAGCTTCTGTATTCTCACTTGTATCAGCACCATTCAGTTAGTGATCTGTAAGCTTCTGTATTCTCACCTGCATCAGCACCACTCAGTCAGTTATCTGTAAGCTTCTGTATTCTCACCTACATCAGCACCACTCAGTCAGTGATCTGAAAGCTTCTGTATTCTCACCTGCATTAGCACCACTCAGTCAGTGATCTGTAAGCTTCTGTATTCTCACCTGCATCAGCACCACTCAGTCAGTGATCTCTAAGCTTCTGTATTCTCACCTACATCAGCACCACTTAGTCAGTGATCTGTAAGCTTCTGTATTCTCACCTACATCAGCACCACTCAGTCAGTGATCTCTAAGCTTCTGTATTCTCACCTATATCAGCACCACTTAGTCAGTGATCTGTAAGCTTCTGTATTCTCACTTACATCAGCGCCACTCAGTCAGTGATCTGTAAGCTTCTGTATCTTCACCTACATCAGCACCACTCAGTCAGTGATCTGTAAGCTTCTGTATTCTCACCTACATCAGCACCACTTAGTCAGTGATCTGTAAGCTTCTGTATTCTCACCTACATCAGCGCCACTCAGTCAGTGATCTGTAAGCTTCTGTATCTTCACCTACATCAGCACCACTCAGTCAGTAATCTGTAAGCTTCTGTATATTCAGCTGCATCAGCACCACTCAGTCAGTGATCTGTAAGCTTCTGTATTCTCACCTGCATCAGCACCACTCAGTCAGTGATCTGTAAGCTTCTGTATTCTCACCTGCATCAGCACCACTCAGTCAGTGATCTGTAAGCTTCTGTATTCTCACCTACATCAGCACCACTCAGTCAGTGATCTGTAAGCTTCTGTATTCTCACCTACATCAGCACCACTCATTCAGTGATCTGTAAGCTTCTGTATTCTCACCTACATCAGCACCACTCAGTCAGTGATCTGTAAGCTTCTGTATTCTCACCTGCATCAGCACCTCTCAGTCAGTGATCTGTAAGCTTCTGTATTCTCACCTACATCAGCACCACTCAGTCAGTGATCTGTAAGCTTCTGTATTCTCACCTACATCAGCACCACTCAGTCAGTGATCTGTAAGCTTCTGTATTCTCACCTGCATCAGCACCACTCAGTCAGTGATCTGTAAGCTTCTGTATTCTCACCTACGTCAGCACCACTCAGTCAGTGATCTCTAAGCTTCTGTATTCTCACCTACATCAGCACCACTCAGTCAGTGATCTGTAAGCTTCTGTATTCTCACCTGCATCAGCACCACTCAGTCAGTGATCTGTAAGCTTCTGTATTCTCACCTGCATCAGCCCTACTCAGTCAGTGATCTGTTAGCTTCTGTATTCTCACCAGCATCAGCACTACTCAGTCAGTGATCTGTAAGCTTCTGTATATTCACCTGCATCAGCACCACTCAGTCAGTGATCTGTAAGCTTCTGAATTCTCACCTGCATCAGCACCACTCAGTCAGTGATCTGTAAGCTTCTGTATTATCACCTACATCAGCACCACTCAGTCAGTGATCTGTAAGCTTCTGTATTCTCACCTGCATCAGCATCACTCAGTCAGTGATCTGTAAGCTTCTGTATTCTCACCTACATCAGCACCACTCAGTCAGTGATCTGTAAGCTTCTGAATTCTCACCTGCATCAGCACCACTCAGTCAGTGATCTGTAAGCTTCTGTATTATCACCTACATCAGCACCACTCAGTCAGTGATCTGTAAGCTTCTGTATTCTCACCTGCATCAGCATCACTCAGTCAGTGATCTGTAAGCTTCTGTATTCTCACCTACATCAGCACCACTCAGTCAGTGATCTGTAAGCTTCTGTATTCTCACCTACATCAGCACCACTCAGTCAGTTATCTGTAAGCTTCTGTATTCTCACCTACATCAGCACCAATCAGTCAGTGATCTGTAAGCTTCTGTATTCTCACCTACATCAGCACCACTCAGTCAGTGATCTGTAAGCTTCTGTATTCTCACCTACATCAGCACCACTCAGTCAGTGATCTGTAAGCTTCTGTATTCTCACCTACATCAGCACCACTCAGTCAGTGATCTGTAAGCTTCTGTATTCTCACCTACATCAGCACCACTCAGTCAGTGATCTCTAAGCTTCTGTATTCTCACCTACATCAGCACCACTTAGTCAGTGATCTGTAAGCTTCTGTATTCTCACCTACATCAGCGCCACTCAGTCAGTGATCTGTAAGCTTCTGTATCTTCACCTACATCAGCACCACTCAGTCAGTGATCTGTAAGCTTCTGTATGTTCACCTGCATCAGCACAACTCAGTCAGTGATCTGTAAGTTTCTGTATATTCAGCTGCATCAGCACCACTCAGTCAGTGATCTGTAAGCTTCTGTATTCTCACCTGCATCAGCACCACTCAGTCAGTTATCTGTAAGCTTCTGTATTCTCACCTACATCAGCACCACTCAGTCAGTGATCTGTAAGCTTCTGTATTCTCACCTGCATCAGCACCACTCAGTCATTGATCTGTAAGATTTTGTATTCTCACTTGTATCAGCACAACTCAGTCAGTGATCTGTAAGCTTCTGTATTCTCACCTGCATCAGCACCACTCAGTCAGTGATCTGTAAGCTTCTGTATTCTCACCTACATCAGCACCACTCAGTCAGTGATCTGTAAACTTCTGTATTCTCACCTACATCAGCACCACTCAGTCAGTGATCTGTAAGCTTCTGTATTCTCACTTGTATCAGCACCATTCAGTTAGTGATCTGTAAGCTTCTGTATTCTCACCTGCATCAGCACCACTCAGTCAGTTATCTGTAAGCTTCTGTATTCTCACCTACATCAGCACCACTCAGTCAGTGATCTGAAAGCTTCTGTATTCTCACCTGCATTAGCACCACTCAGTCAGTGATCTGTAAGCTTCTGTATTCTCACCTGCATCAGCACCACTCAGTCAGTGATCTCTAAGCTTCTGTATTCTCACCTACATCAGCACCACTTAGTCAGTGATCTGTAAGCTTCTGTATTCTCACCTACATCAGCACCACTCAGTCAGTGATCTCTAAGCTTCTGTATTCTCACCTATATCAGCACCACTTAGTCAGTGATCTGTAAGCTTCTGTATTCTCACTTACATCAGCGCCACTCAGTCAGTGATCTGTAAGCTTCTGTATCTTCACCTACATCAGCACCACTCAGTCAGTGATCTGTAAGCTTCTGTATTCTCACCTACATCAGCACCACTTAGTCAGTGATCTGTAAGCTTCTGTATTCTCACCTACATCAGCGCCACTCAGTCAGTGATCTGTAAGCTTCTGTATCTTCACCTACATCAGCACCACTCAGTCAGTAATCTGTAAGCTTCTGTATATTCAGCTGCATCAGCACCACTCAGTCAGTGATCTGTAAGCTTCTGTATTCTCACCTGCATCAGCACCACTCAGTCAGTGATCTGTAAGCTTCTGTATTCTCACCTGCATCAGCACCACTCAGTCAGTGATCTGTAAGCTTCTGTATTCTCACCTACATCAGCACCACTCAGTCAGTGATCTGTAAGCTTCTGTATTCTCACCTACATCAGCACCACTCAGTCAGTGATCTGTAAGCTTCTGTATTCTCACCTACATCAGCACCACTCAGTCAGTGATCTGTAAGCTTCTGTATTCTCACCTGCATCAGCACCTCTCAGTCAGTGATCTGTAAGCTTCTGTATTCTCACCTACATCAGCACCACTCAGTCAGTGATCTGTAAGCTTCTGTATTCTCACCTACATCAGCACCACTCAGTCAGTGATCTGTAAGCTTCTGTATTCTCACCTGCATCAGCACCACTCAGTCAGTGATCTGTAAGCTTCTGTATTCTCACCTACGTCAGCACCACTCAGTCAGTGATCTCTAAGCTTCTGTATTCTCACCTACATCAGCACCACTCAGTCAGTGATCTGTAAGCTTCTGTATTCTCACCTGCATCAGCACCACTCAGTCAGTGATCTGTAAGCTTCTGTATTCTCACCTGCATCAGCCCTACTCAGTCAGTGATCTGTTAGCTTCTGTATTCTCACCAGCATCAGCACTACTCAGTCAGTGATCTGTAAGCTTCTGTATATTCACCTGCATCAGCACCACTCAGTCAGTGATCTGTAAGCTTCTGAATTCTCACCTGCATCAGCACCACTCAGTCAGTGATCTGTAAGCTTCTGTATTATCACCTACATCAGCACCACTCAGTCAGTTATCTGTAAGCTTCTGTATTCTCACCTGCATCAGCATCACTCAGTCAGTGATCTGTAAGCTTCTGTATTCTCACCTACATCAGCACCACTCAGTCAGTGATCTGTAAGCTTCTGTATTCTCACCTACATCAGCACCACTCAGTCAGTTATCTGTAAGCTTCTGTATTCTCACCTACATCAGCACCAATCAGTCAGTGATCTGTAAGCTTCTGTATTCTCACCTGCATCAGCACCACTCAGTCAGTGATCTGTAAGCTTCTGTATTCTCACCTACATCAGCACCACTCAGTCAGTGATCTGTAAGATTCTGTATTCTCACCTACATCAGCACCACTCAGTCAGTGATCTGTAAGCTTCTGTATTCTCACCTACATCAGCACCACTCAGTCAGTGATCTGTAAGCTTCTGTATTCTCACCTTCATCAGCACCACTCAGTCAGTTATCTGTAAGCTTCTGTATTCTCACCTACATCAGCACCACTCAGTCAGTGATCTCTAAGCTTCTGTATTCTCACCTACATCAGCACCACTTAGTCAGTGATCTGTAAGCTTCTGTATTCTCACCTACATCAGCGCCACTCAGTCAGTGATCTGTAAGCTTCTGTATCTTCACCTACATCAGCACCACTCAGTCAGTGATCTGTAAGCTTCTGTATGTTCACCTGCATCAGCACAACTCAGTCAGTGATCTGTAAGTTTCTGTATATTCAGCTGCATCAGCACCACTCAGTCAGTGATCTGTAAGCTTCTGTATTCTCACCTGCATCAGCACCACTCAGTCAGTTATCTGTAAGCTTCTGTATTCTCACCTACATCAGCACCACTCAGTCAGTGATCTGTAAGCTTCTGTATGTTCACCTGCATCAGCACAACTCAGTCAGTGATCTGTAAGTTTCTGTATATTCAGCTGCATCAGCACCACTCAGTCAGTGATCTGTAAGCTTCTGTATGTTCACCTGCATCAGCACCACTCAGTCAGTTATCTGTAAGCTTCTGTATTCTCACCTACATCAGCACCACTCAGTCAGTGATCTGTAAGCTTCTGTATGTTCACCTGCATCAGCACCACTCAGTCAGTGATCTGTAAGCTTCTGTATTCTCACCTACATCAGCACCACTCAGTCAGTGATCTGTAAGCTTCTGTATTCTCACCTGCATCAGCACCACTCAGTCAGTTATCTGTAAGCTTCTGTATTCTCACCTACATCAGCACCACTCAATCAGTGATCTGTAAGCTTCTGTATTCTCACCTGCATCAGCACCACTCAGTCAGTTATCTGTAAGCTTCTGTATTCTCACCTACATCAGCACCACTCAGTCAGTGATCTGTAAGCTTCTGTATTCTCACCTGCATCAGCACAACTCAGTCTGTGATCTGTAAGCTTCTGTATTCTCACCTACATCAGCACCAATCAGTCAGTGATCTGTAAGCTTCTGTATTCTCACCTGCATCAGCACCACTCAGTCAGTGATCTGTAAGCTTCTGTATTCTCACCTGCATCAGCACCACTCAGTCAGTGATATGTAAGCTTCTGTATTCTCACCTACATCAGCACCACTCAGTCAGTGATCTCTAAGCTTCTGTAATCTCACCTACATCAGCACCACTTAGTCAGTGATCTGTAAGCTTCTGTATTCTCACCTACATCAGCGCCACTCAGTCAGTGATCTGTAAGCTTCTGTATCTTCACCTACATCAGCACCACTCAGTCAGTGATCTGTAAGCTTCTGTATTCTCACCTACATCAGCACCACTTAGTCAGTGATCTGTAAGCTTCTGTATTCTCACCTACATCAGCGCCACTCAGTCAGTGATCTGTAAGCTTCTGTATCTTCACCTACATCAGCACCACTCAGTCAGTAATCTGTAAGCTTCTGTATATTCAGCTGCATCAGCACCACTCAGTCAGTGATCTGTAAGCTTCTGTATTCTCACCTACATCAGCACCACTCAGTCAGTGATCTGTAAGCTTCTGTATTCTCACCTGCATCAGCACCACTCCGTCAGTGATCTGTAAGCTTCTGTATTCTCACCTGCATCAGCACCACTCAGTCAGTGATCTGTAAGCTTCTGTATTCTCACCTACATCAGCACCACTCAGTCAGTGATCTGTAAACTTCTGTATTCTCACCTACATCAGCACCACTCAGTCAGTGATCTGTAAGCTTCTGTATTCTCACCTACATCAGCACCACTCAGTCAGTGATCTGTAAGCTTCTGTATTCTCACCTACATCAGCACCACTCAGTCAGTGATCTGTAAGCTTCTGTTTTCTCACCTGCATCAGCACCACTCAGTCAGTGATCTGTAAGCTTCTGTATTCTCAGCTACGTCAGCACCACTCAGTCAGTGATCTCTAAGCTTCTGTATTCTCACCTACATCAGCACCACTCAGTCAGTGATCTGTAAGCTTCTGTATTCTCACCTGCATCAGCACCACTCAGTCAGTGATCTGTAAGCTTCTGTATTCTCACCTGCATCAGCCCTACTCAGTCAGTGATCTGTTAGCTTCTGTATTCTCACCTGCATCAGCACTACTCAGTCAGTGATCTGTAAGCTTCTGTATATTCACCTGCATCAGCACCACTCAATCAGTGATCTGTAAGCTTCTGAATTCTCACCTGCATCAGCACCACTCAGTCAGTGATCTGTAAGCTTCTGTATTATCACCTACATCAGCACCACTCAGTCAGTGATCTGTAAGCTTCTGTATTCTCACCTGCATCAGCATCACTCAGTCAGTGATCTGTAAGCTTCTGTATTCTCACCTACATCAGCACCACTCAGTTAGTGATGTGTAAGCTTCTGTATTCTCACCTACATCAGCACCACTCAGTCAGTGATCTGTAAGCTTCTGTATTCTCACCTACATCAGCACCACTCAGTCAGTGATCTGTAAGCTTCTGTATTCTCACCTACATCAGCACCACTCAGTCAGTTATCTGTAAGCTTCTGTATTCTCACCTACATCAGCACCAATCAGTCAGTGATCTGTAAGCTTCTGTATTCTCACCTACATCAGCACCACTCAGTCAGTGATCTGTAAGCTTCTGTATTCTCACCTACATCAGCACCACTCAGTCAGTGATCTGTAAGCTTCTGTATTCTCACCTACATCAGCACCACTCAGTCAGTTATCTGTAAGCTTCTGTATTCTCACCTACATCAGCACCACTCAGTCAGTTATCTGTAAGCTTCTGTATTCTCACCTGCATCAGCACCACTCAGTCAGTGATCTGAAAGCTTCTGTAGCAGTGCTTATGGAAACAGTTCTGCCTCTTGCCACTAGCTATTTTCCAAAAGATATTTATCTCAGGGACAAGAGTATTCATTTATAACGTTCTAATTTTCATAACGCAGATCGACTTGGTCAAACGCGGTTGAGTTAGATCGATAAACGTTATTTTTTTTCTAAACTATGCTCTATTGACGTCTATGGGGAGAAGAAGTTAACTCGGTTTGTAACCAGAACAAAAAAATCAGCTGCACTTGCGGTTTAAAAGTGTAAAAATGTTTTTATTTATATCCCTTAAAAACAAGGTACATACAGGCTTAGCAGGATGAACATCCTAACATGTTTCGTGCCTTACTCGGCACTTAATCATAGGACTAGTGTTCATGGTACTGCTCCTTTCTTTTAAAGGGACAATACCCAATAGCAATCTGAGTACAATTTAAAAAGACAGTACACCAAATTTGTACAAAACACTGGGAGGAAAGAAAGAAAAAGAACAGGACGTATGAAACCATGCTGGAAGGTGCATCAATAAATACATTATAGACAAGAAAAAATACTGAATGGATAAATGAATAAAATTAATAAATAAAATTGTAAATCAATAAATGTGTATTTAAATATATGTTTAAATTAATGAATATTTGATATCGGGTAATGCAAATGGTTCTAAAAATATGTATATTGTGACTTTAAAAAGATATAGAGTGTAACCAATTATTCTAAATATGCCTTAATGTATCTTTGATTTACTAAGAATCCGCGGCAATTGTAATATTATGGTTACCCTACATTGGAATCAAATAATCACAAGATATGCAGTAAATACATATTTCTATTAAAGGGAAAAGACCTTGTTGCATTATCAAAACCATATGCATATTTTATCCCCCAACAAAAATAAACTCAAATAGATTTTAATTATTTCGATGTTTGAAAGTTTTTTAGTTATTTGAATATACTTACTTTGCAGTCTTTAAACTGCAAAGTAAGTATACTCAAAAGAGGAAAAAAAACCAAACTGTTAGATACCTTACTTATAATATGTAATACCTACTAGGCTTTTGACTACTGGACTAAATGTCGTTCAATGGATGGAATATGTTAATACTAAGTAACAAGTGCTACAGGTATCCGGTGCACAAATTGACTAAATGGGATAGGGCTCTATTCAAAATAATAGGACATATCCCACTCCCTATTTAAGCCTAGGGGAGTGATGGTTTTAAGTTTGTGTATCCAATACAACTCACGTTTCTGTAACAATTTACATTTGTTTCCACCTCTAATGGGAGAATCAACCTTATCTATGACTTTAACTGTAATAAGTGCTTTGTGGGTGAAATGTACTAGGTTAAAATGTCTTGCTACAGCTGAGTCTTTGTTGTAGTTCTTGGTGTGGTTGATATGCTCCCTGACCCTGGATCTAAGTTCCCTTGTCGTTTGTCCGACATATTGAAGGGAACAAATATTACATTCTAATAGATAAACAATAAATTTAGTTCTGCAGTTGGCATAGAAATTAATCATAAAGTTTTCCTGGGTGACAGAACTTAAAAAGCAATTACTCTGGCTAATTACTCCACAGGTAATACAAGACCTTGCTCCGCATCTATAGGTGCCCTTTTTCTGCAACCAATCTCCTGTTTTAGCTTTTTTGCTGATAATCATACTAGGAGCCAGCTTTGTTGCTAAAGTAGGTGGTTTCTTAGAAACAAACCTACAAGACCGAGAGACATCACACAAGAGTTCGTCACCTTTCAAAATATGGAGATTTCTCTTCAAAATTTTACAGATGTCATAAAACTGTTTAGAGTATTCTGTAGAAAACACCACAGAGTCTTTATTGAAATCGCTCCTATCTCTTTTGTTATGAATAACCTCTAATTGTTTTTTTGTTTTTATACTGTCAAATGATTTCTGAAGCTCTTTATCAGAGTATCCTCTCATTTTAAGTCTATTCGTAAGTTTGACTGACTGAGTATGAAAATTGTGATCAGAGTTAGTATTTCTCCTCATGCGGATGTATTGCGCTCTTGGTATTGAGCGAATAAGATGCGGTGGATGGCAAGATTTGGCGTGTAGTATAGTATTGCCCGCTGTGGGCTTACGAAAAGTATCAGTAAGTATAATGCCTGTTTCAATATTGCCAGTTAGTGTGAGATCCAAAAAACAAGCTGTATGAGAATATATTTCACCAGTGAATTTAAGGTTTAACTCATTACCATTAAGGTAATCTAAAAAGTTGTGGATGTCTAGTGGGTCCTGTACTATGAATATCAAATCATCAATGAACCTCATATATTTGATGATTGAGTCTGCAAAAGGTTTTGATGTGGTGTATAAGTACATATCCTCCCACCAAGCAACAAATAAATTGGCGAACGAGGGGGCAAACTTTGCCCCCATCGCCGTACCACATACCTGCAAAAAATATTCGCCATCAAACATAAAGAAATTATGTTTGAGTAAAAACTCCACTATTTCACAAAATGTGATAACCAAAAGTTATCTAATAGTGTGATAATTAGAATATGAAAAATAAAGGTTTTGTTGCTCTTTTCTTAAAATAAGCAAGAGAAAATGATTTATTAAACTTACTTATTTAAGGTGAGTCATTAATTTTGTAATTAATTGAATAATATGAAACTTCACTAAGATACGAATATATAAATATTCAGGAAAGATTTTGAGTAACTGAGATTTAAGTTCAGAGTATGTCATATGTGTTACAAAATAATGCAACAGTTAATGCTGATTAAAGCAGATTAAGCAAAGCAAAGGTTTAGACTGCTTGATAAAGTAAAGGTAATTTCTTCACGCACTCACACTTTCACGCAATAAAATATATACACAGTCCAGACATACAAGCTTGAATCCCAAACCGCAGTATACTGAGTCAGATGAAAATCACAATAAAGGTTATAGATAACTCCAATAACAAACAATGGTGTTTAAGGTTTAACCTTTATGAATGAATAAATTGTAGCGTGGAGAGCGGTACTTATCTTAACAGTAGCGGTGGAAAGAAGCGTGGAGAGCGGTAATGCCTTTTAGAAATAAAGGCTGAGAGGTAAGTTGCAGCTCTTAGGTTCAGCGTCTGTTTGGTGTGAGCGCGACTTCGGCGTGGTGAAAGAAGTTCCGATTGGCGGATGAATCCGGAAGATGATCCCGGTCTGAAAAGAGGTAACTGTAGATACCCAGCGGGTATCGAAGGCGAAGTAAAAGACCTGAAGGTTAAAGTAACAATAGCACAATGTGGTAGTAGCTCCACAGAGGAGCAAGGAGAAGTGATAAACAGCTTCAATTTTCAGGCCCTGATTGAGGGGTAAGCACTTCCTTAAATAGGAAGGAAGTGCTTATGCAGGTTCAGATTTAAAGGGATATCACATGCCCCCCTCCTCAGGGAATCACCCCTGGGGATTCTGCGTGAGGTTTAAGTGGATATTTCTTATGGAAGAACCTGATCAATCGGGGCGAATGGACTTCGGAATGAATGAGCCAGGAGTTTTCTTCAGGGCCGTAACCCTTCCATTTAATGAGATATTCCAGTTTATTTCTGTGTATCCTAGAATCCAGTATGGATTCAACCTCGAATTCTTCTTGATGATCAACCATAACAGGTGGTGGCGGAATAGAAGAAGGATGGTTTTTGGTTGGGAATGGTTTCAACAATGAGATATGGAAAGAAGGATGTATTTTGTAGTCTTTTGGCAGTTTAAGTCTAACCACATTGGAATTTATCACATGTTCTATTGGAAATGGACCCAAGAATTGATTCGCAAGTTTCTTGCTAGGAACTTTGAGTTTAAGATTTTTTGTTGAGAGAAGTACTAAGTCCCCAACCTTATAATCAGGACCCTTACGATGTTTTAAGTCATAATATGATTTTTGATATTGTTTGGCTTCATGTAGATGTCTTTTCAGGACAATTAACCTTTCGTGGAGGTTAGATGTAAATTCAGTTGCTGTGGGAGAGTTTACAGATTTGTTAGAAAGAGATATAGTGTTTGGGTGGTAACCATATGTTGCAAAAAAGGGGGAAGTTTTGATAGAAGTATTTATGGAATTGTTATATGTGAATTCGGCCATGGGAAGAAAAACTGTCCAATCATCTTGGAGATGTGATATGTAACATCGTAAGAATTGTTCTATGGTCTGATTAAGTCTCTCTGTGAGTCCATTAGTCTGGGGATGGAAAGCAGTGGTATAAAGGTGGTCAATCTTTAGCAATTTACACAGAGATCTCCAGAAGGATGAGGTAAATTGCGTTCCCCTATCTGTAATTATGTTGGTAGGTAAACCATGTAGTCTGACTATGTGGTCGATAAATACCTTAGCCGTAGTCATAGCTGAGGGTAATCCCTTAAGTGGGATAAAATGAGCTAGTCTGGTTAAATGGTCAATTATTACCATGATAGTATTATATTGTTGAGTGAGTGGGAGTTCAACAATAAAATCCATGGCTATGGTACTCCATGGTTTATCTGGGATAGGCAGAGGTGTAAGTAGACCAATTGGTCTCTTATGAACTAATTTATTTCGGGCACAATTTTCACATCCTGATACATAGTCATAAATATATTTGTTCATGCCAGGCCACCAGAAATTACGTCGGGTTAGTTCAATGGTCTTTTTAATTCCAGGATGACCAGACATTGTATCATCATGGGTGTGTGTGAGTATTGAAGATCTCATGCTCTTGGGTATATACAATTGACTGTTATGATAGTACAATCCAGATTGAGAGTCTTTAACACAAGTTTGGTGGGGTATTGAATCTTGTTTTAAAGCCTTATGAACCTCTTGTTCTATAGGTGTCAGGACGCCTATGATTTTTTCAGGAGGGATAGTAAAATTAGGTGGTTCATGAGTTAAGCTTTCGTTTATACGTGATAAAGCATCAGCCTTAGTATTTTGACTGCCTGGTTTGTAGGTAATTAGAAAGTTAAAACGGTCTAAAAATAGAGACCATCTCGCTTGTCTGGCTGTCAAAGTCTTGTTCTTTTTTAAATATTCAAGATTCTTATGGTCAGTAAAAATAATGAATGGAAGTTTAGATCCTTCTAGGAGGTGTCTCCATTGTTCAAGGGCACTCTTTATTGCTAACAATTCTTTGTCCCCCACACTATAATTACTTTCTGCACTAGTTAAGGTTCTTGAATAAAACGCAATGGGGTGAATTTCCCCATTCTCAACTTGTTGTTGGGAGAGTACTGCTCCTATGCCAGTATTAGAGGCATCTACTTCAAGTTGGAATTGGAGATCAAAGTTGGGTAGTGATAAGATTGGGGCTGTAGAAAATAACTCTTTAAGTTTTTCGAAGGTTTCTTGAGCTTTTTGAGACCATTTAAATTTTTGATTAACACTAGTCAGTTGTGTCAGTGGTCTTACTATTGAAGAAAAGTTTTTAATAAACTTTCGATAAAAATTAGCGAAACCGATAAAGCGTTGTAACGCTTTTACAGTAGAGGGAGCTGGCCAATCTTTAATGGCGGACACTTTGTCAGGATCCATTTGTACATGGTTAGGAGTTATTATATAACCTAAAAATTTTATCTTAGAGACATGGAATACACATTTTTCTAATTTAGCATATAATTTGTGCTCCTTGAGACGGGTGAGTACCCATCTTACATGCTTTTCGTGATCAGAGGGTGTTTTGGAGTATATTAGAATATCATCTAAGTAAATTATAACACAGATGTCCATAAGGTCGTGGAATATTTCATTAATAAAATGCTGGAATGTTGCAGGAGCATTGCTTAAGCCGAAGGGCATTACATTATATTGAAAAAGCCCATAACGGGTTCTAAAGGCGGTTTTCCACTCATGACCTTCTTTCATACGGATAAGATTGTAAGCCCCCTTAAGATCAAGTTTTGAATAAATTGTAGCTTCGTTTAAACGTTCCAATAATTCGGGTATGAGGGGTAGAGGATACCTGTTTTTAACAGTAATTTCATTTAAAGCTCTATAATCAATAATGGGTCTTATTGTACCGTCCTTATTACGTACTAAGAACATTCCAGCAGCAGCTGGAGATGTTGAGTGGGATATAAAACCTTTTCGGAGATTGTCGTCTAAATAGGAACGTAAGTAAGTAAGTTCCTCTTGTGAAAGTGGGTATATTTTTCCGTGAGGAATTTGAGAGCCCGGTATCAGATCAATTGGACAATCAAACTCCCTATGAGGGGGGAGGTTTTCTGCCTCTTTTAGATCAAACACCTCTGCCAGATCCTGATAAATTTCTGGTAATTCGGGTTCAATAGCAGAGATTAACTGATATGGATAACATGTTTTTAAACAGAATGGTGATGCTAATGATACCTGTGGAGTGGACCAGTCAATGCTGGGGTTATGTTTTTTTAACCATGTAAAGCCAAAAATAAGTGTATACATGTGGATGGAAATTAAGTCAAAAGTAAGATATTCAGTATGTCCATTGTCAGTTGTCACTAGTAAAGGTATCGTTTGATGGGTAATGGGACCATGTTGTATGAGGGAACCATCAATGAGTTTAACAGAGACTGGTTGTGCCTTACAAACAATAGGAATTTTATTTAAATCAACAAAAGAAATATCGATATAATTTCCGGCTGCCCCAGAATCGATCAATGCATTAGACTGCACGTTTTTCTGATCCCACTGTAAAGAAAGGTTAAGAGTCAGTTGAGGGTTTTGAGTGAAGTATAAAATATTATGTTTTGAATGAATCTTACCCTTCTTCTGCTTTTGAAGAATTGGGCAATTATTAACTGAGTGTTCTTTTTGCCCACAATATAAGCAAAGATTCTCAGATCTGCGTCTGGCCTTTTCTTCAGGTGTTAAAGGTCCTTTTATGGCACCAATCTCCATTGGGGTTTGATTTGAAGTACCCTTTTCCTGGTTGGGTGTGTAAAGATACGGACGTCTAGGTGGTACGTCATAGGTAGCTCTCTCAGCCTTCCTTTCACGTAATCGCCGATCCAGGGTAGTACTTAATTTCATCAGTCCATTCAGGGTTTCGGGCATCTCCAAACGGGACAACTCATCTTTTAACAATTCTGAAAGGCCCAGTCTGAACTGGTTCTTCAAACTAATTTCATTCCATTTGGAATCATCTATCCACATTTGGAATTCGGTAATATAGTCTTCTATATTCCTCTTACCCTGTTTTAGGGATCTCAATTTCGTTTCTGCCGTCATCTGGGAATGAGAGTCCTCATATAAGGATGTCATGGCTAAAAAAAATTCTTCCAGGGAATCTAAGATTGGATGGTTATTCTCAAAATATCTATTAGCCCATGAGCGAGGCTCCCCCTGGAGGAAGGAGATGGTAGTACAAACCTTGATTCTCTCAGAGTGATAAGTTTTAGGCCTTAATGAAAAAAGTAATTTGCAAGCATTTTTAAAGTCTCTATATTCACTTCGTTTACCAGAAAAGGGTTGAGGATAGTTAATGTGAGGTTCAGGGACTTCTGAGCTCTTGGCTGGTAAACATTCTTTTACTAGAGTTTTAAGTGCTTTATTTTCTGATTGTACCTCAGTTAAGGCCCTGGCTAGATATTCTAATTTTTGATGAATGTTGGTGAATTCATTTTTTATTTCACTAGGATCCATCCTATATTCTACAGGTTATAACCTTATAGGCCTGAAAATTCTGTGATAACCAAAAGTTATCTAATAGTGTGATAATTAGAATATGAAAAATAAAGGTTTTGTTGCTCTTTTCTTAAAATAAGCAAGAGAAAATGATTTATTAAACTTACTTATTTAAGGTGAGTCATTAATTTTGTAATTGATTGAATAATATGAAACTTCACTAAGATACGAATATATAAATATTCAGGAAAGATTTTGAGTAACTGAGATTTAAGTTCAGAGTATGTCATATGTGTTACAAAATAATGCAACAGTTAATGCTGATTAAAGCAGATTAAGCAAAGCAAAGGTTTAGACTGCTTGATAAAGTAAAGGTAATTTCTTCACGCACTCACACTTTCACGCAATAAAATATATACACAGTCCAGACATACAAGCTTGAATCCCAAACCGCAGTATACTGAGTCAGATGAAAATCACAATAAAGGTTATAGATAACTCCAATAACAAACAATGGTGTTTAAGGTTTAACCTTTATGAATGAATAAATTGTAGCGTGGAGAGCGGTACTTATCTTAACAGTAGCGGTGGAAAGAAGCGTGGAGAGCGGTAATGCCTTTTAGAAATAAAGGCTGAGAGGTAAGTTGCAGCTCTTAGGTTCAGCGTCTGTTTGGTGTGAGCGCGACTTCGGCGTGGTGAAAGAAGTTCCGATTGGCGGATGAATCCGGAAGATGATCCCGGTCTGAAAAGAGGTAACTGTAGATACCCAGCGGGTATCGAAGGCGAAGTAAAAGACCTGAAGGTTAAAGTAACAATAGCACAATGTGGTAGTAGCTCCACAGAGGAGCAAGGAGAAGTGATAAACAGCTTCAATTTTCAGGCCCTGATTGAGGGGTAAGCACTTCCTTAAATAGGAAGGAAGTGCTTATGCAGGTTCAGATTTAAAGGGATATCACACAAAAGTAGATAATGAATTGAACTGAATATTGGGTAGTGGAGCTTAAAGAATATTGTAATGCCTTAATACCCAAAGCATGTGGAATGCTTGAGTATAATGCTGTAGCATCAACTACCACCCATCTGTAATCTTTGCACCACTTGGTGTCTTGTAGATAGTTGATAAGGTGCGTGGAATCCCTCAGATAGCTGTTGAGATTTTGGACAAGGGGTTGTAAAACCGAATCCACCCATTCGGACAATGGCTCAAACATGGAGCCAATCCCCGAAATGATGGGTCTGCCCGGGGGAAAATTAATGTCCTTATGTGTCTTAGGCACGTGATGGAATATTGGTATAATTGGGTGTGTGGGAATAAAGGATTTGGCCTTATCTTCAGAGAAAATGTTTAGAGCAACACTCTGTTCAATTAAATTTAAAATCTTGAGTTTAAATAATTCAGTGGGATTCCTCTCTAGCTTCCTATAAGTCTTGTTGTCTGACAACTGACGTTTGGCTTCATTAATGTAGTAGTCCTTATTCAGGACCACTACATTGCCTCCCTTATCGGAGGCCCTAATGACTATGTTATCATTGGATTGTAACCTTTGAAGGGCTAATCTCTCTGCTTTAGTGTGATTTGAGTGTACTGTGTGTCCTTTAACAGCGGTTTCTAATTCCAACAATTCCTTTTATACCTTCTTATGAAAAAGGTTTATTGCATGCCCCCTAGCATTAGTAGGATAGAATTCAGATGGCTTCCTATTTGGCGATGGGATTTCACAATCCTTAGGACCATACGTATCCTCATTCTGTCTAAGTTGATTCAATGTTATAAAATCGCCAAATTTGAAGTCAGCTTGTCTATTGTTCTCATTATTGGGGGCATGCCCCTCAATATCAACAGTTGTGTCAGTGATACAATCATTAATGTCAACATTATCAACAGTATTACTTAGGCCTTTCTCCTGTAACATAAAAAACCTTTTTAAAGTAATTTTTCTGACGAATTTATTGACATCAATGATAGTCCTGAAGGCAGAAAATGTATTGGTTGGAGCGAAGCCCAGTCCTTTGCTAAGGAGTGATCTTTCTTCATCTGTGAGCTTGACTTTTGATAAATTTAAGACTGAGAGTCCTTCTGATTTTGCTTCTGTTTCCTTGTTGACTTTCTTGTTTCTTCTGCCATCCCTCCTGGTGCGTTTCCTAAAGGGAAGGCGGGCGCAGCTGTATCTTTGGAGCGCACTGTCAATGGTACTTCTTCATCTGTATCACTGTCACTTAGTACATGTAACGACAAGAGGGGGCAGGAGGAATGGGGAACAGGAGTAGAAAAGGAAGAAATTGAAGAAGAAGAGACATTTGTGGCCACTGATGGAAGGGAGGCCCCACTGCTATCAGATGCATAGGAATCTTGGTCTGATGTGTCTGGTGATGAAAAGGCAACCTTTCGATTGTGCTTATGTTTTAGGATAGGCTTCAGGGACTTTTCCTTATCTTCATCAACTGAGGACTTGTTTCCCCCTTTATTATGGGATGATCTTCTCCTTGGTTTACTCTGGAATCTTGACCAATTATAAACTTTGTTGTTCTGATAGTCCGCTAAATCCCTGTTAAATTTCTTGCCTTTCTTTTCACTCGGTTTGTGCCCGTCGGGTTTAGCTTGTGCACAAACAATTTACTTTCAACTTACACACGCATAAAAAGCTTACTTACAGCGGTGTTTGCACTCGAGTGAAAGCGATAAATAATGTCCCAATTGTAATCTAACCCTATATCTGAATAAATTATAGAGGTATAAATAGGTTGTTGAAAGCAAAACTTCATTGACATAAATCATTGTTGCAGCATTGTGGAACTAATACGGCAAAACATAAATTTTATTTAAAGGGACAGTCTATTCCAGAATTGTTATTGTTTAAAAAGATAGATAATCCCTTTATTACCCCTTCCCTGGTTTTGCATAATAAACACAGTTATATTAATATACGTTTTACCTCTGTGATTACCTTGTATTGAAGCCTCTGCAGACTACCCCCTTATCTCAGTTATTTCGACAGACTTATATTTTAGCCAATCAGTGCCTTCTCATAAGTAACTCCACAGGTGTGAACACAATGTTATCTATATGGCTCACATGAACTAACACCCTCTATCTGTAAAAAACTGTCAAATGCATTTAAATAAGAAGTGGCCTTCAAGGACTTATACATTAGCATATGAGCCTACCTAGGTTTAGCTTTCAACTAAGAATACTAGGAGAACAAAGCAAATTTGATGAAAAAAGGGAATTGGAAAATTGTTTAAAATTGCATGCACTATCTGAATCATAAAAGTATAATTTTGACTAGACTGTCCCTTTAAGTCTTTTTAAAACTTCACAGCAATAACAACATATACATCAGTCTGGTACTTTAGTGCCATCTCACAAGTTTTCACATGACCACTTTCTCAGGAGTGGGATTAGCCCGGATCTTGGGAAACCATTAGACTCTGCTGTCATTTGAAGCCTTTTTGTTAAAATGATCAACAGAAAATGTTGAATTTGTGTTGGTCACCTGATTGGAGTTTCCTGGAAAGTCAATACAAATCAGATTACCCTGCTATCTGTTTACAGTATCTTACAATTTCATATCATAATTATGAACTTCACATAGTTGTTTTGCTTGTGCAATATAGTGTTATTACAATTGCTACTGTGTGAATTATTACATTTTTTCTTGTGTCGTTTCATTAGAAATTTTATTTTTTCCTTAAAATAGGATTTTTGCAGAACAATTCGATTATGATTTTTAATGTGATTTAGCAATAAAAACTATGTAATTACAAGACATTTATGTTAACATATCAGACTGAATGAACAATTTATACTGCAATTGTTAACAAAAGCAAAACTCCACTCACCATTTGCCTTATTTGGAGGAGCCAATCTGGGCATCAGTCACACAAGAAGGCTAGACACAGTCATGTTAGTATAAAGTGCATTGTATTATTAGCAAATCCAATTAGGGATATCAGGCTTAGGTGTGAGAAGTCTGCAGGGTACATTTTAAAGGGACACTAAACTGCTGGGCACAACTACATTAGCAAGGTTACTAGTCACTATGCTATTGGTTTTCCTCCTGTGCCTGCAGCTGTCTTCAAAGTTGTTTTCTTATTTTAACCCCTATAAATAATCAGTTAGTGAATCTCTGCATCTTCACACTGGGTGCAGCCATCTTGGAGCTCATATTTGTTATGTAACTTTTAAACTGTGCAAATAACTGCGACAATGTTACTTATCCTGCTCTGAAGTCTAAGGTACAGCTGTCAAAAAGCCAGTGACATCACAGATTTGTGAAAGTGCTCTGCTTCTGTCACAGGATGCAACAATACACTACAAGATGGTGGCGCCCAGTATAAAATGCAGAGCTTTACCAGCTGGATACTGTAATGAGTTTAAAATGGAGCTGCAAGTACACGAGGAAAAACAATAGCATGATGAGTAGTAACCATGCTACTGTAGTTGTACCCAGCAGTTTAATGCCCCTTTAAAGGGACAGTCTACTTCAAAATTATTATTGTTTAAAAAGATAGATAATACCTTTTTCTACCCATTCCCCAGCTTGCACAACCAACATTGTTATATTAATATACTTTATAGCATTTAAACCTCTAAACTTCTGCCTGTTTCCATGCACTACAGACAGCCTCTTATCTCATGCTTTTATATTAGATTTTCACATCAAGACACTGCTAATTCATGTGTGCCTTATAGATAACATTGTGCTCACTCCATTGAGTTTTGCAGGAACCAGCACTAATTGGCTAAAATGCAAGTCAGTAAAAAGCCCTGAGATAATGGAGCAGTCTGTAGAGACTTTGATACAAGGTAATCACAGAGGTAAAAAGTGTATTAATATAACTGTGTTGGTTATGCAAAACTGGGGAATGGGTAATAAAGGGATTACATATATATTTAAACAATAACAATTTTGTAGTTGACTGTCCCTTTAAGTTCTAAGAATGAAACATCCTTCAGAGCTAAATTGCATGAAAGGGGCAAAATAAAGAATGAAAGTATATTGTAAAGTTGTTTCATTGCACAAAAGTAAATATTGTAAAAAAAAAAAATCTCAAGGTGTTTACTGTCCCTTTAAAAATTGTAAATAGTTTTATGCCAATGTTGCCAACGTGCCTTACATCTTCAACAAAACCAACCATTGAATATCTAAATTGTACAGATACAATAACCTTCTAACTGGTTACTGTAACATGTCTATTCATGAAACATGCACATTTTCCTATTAATACATTTCCCTAGCACCCTTTACTTAACTATTATTTTAATGTTTTCTGCTTAATAACCAGATGGAAGCAGTTAAATTTATTTAATGACTTCAGTGTACAATGTATAACGCCAATTAAGCTATTTTGTTACAAAAAAGAGAAGTGATGCTGTTGAAGGCAGGAAGGGCTCTGGTTGGTTATAAGACTTTCTCTCTGAAATAGCTTCCTCTAGACAAACCTGCTAATGTGTCAGAGAGACTAAAGCAATACAAAAGGCCTGTGTTTAACTAGGAGCACACAGAACATTATGTGCAAAACTGCTGTTCCAGACAACCATAAACTTCTACTGCACTCAGCCTTGTTTTGAGTTAAGTTCGCCACTGGTCTCCTGAGGGTTTTGGAGGCAAAGAAAGAATTTTAAGAAACCCAGCCATGAAAAAGGAGCTTATTATAAAAGGCAAAGTATAACTGCTTTTAGTTACATAAACAATGATTTCTTTCCAAGGCATTTTATATTGTTCCTGGCTTTTTATACGAGTATCCTTTACTTATTATTTCCTCCAAAGACCAGCTAATATATGTGGTTGTACCCCAAAGGAGAGCAGGGTAAAATGAGTTAGTTGGATTTGGCAAGCAAACAAAGTTCTTTAGAAATCTGATGGATGTACTTCCAAAAGACCTTTGTGATACCTGTTACGATTCCTTTGTGACATTTTCCTAAAGTTTTATTCAACAGCTTTTTATACTGTGTTGGGGCATAGCATAAATAAGAGAGGCCCAAGAATTACCCTTTAAATAGGCTTAATCAGTAAACAGATATGTTACAACATTTCTAAATCGGTAAAAGAAAGTCATTCAAATTAATATATACATATTTAGTGTAAATTAAAATCCCCCCCCCATCCTTATATGAATAGACAAATATATATTTACAGATATAGCACCCACCACCTATAAAGTTAGTGTCTAAATAGCCACATAATGGGTTAGATTACGTCACATGTTATTGTTTTTTATAGCTAGCACGCTAACTGCACTCAAACTAAACTTTTAACGTGGGCGCGTTAGAGAGCATATTACAAGTTGAAAGTAAAAAGTTAGTGCGCAAGCGAAACCCAAAGCTTGCTAACTTCCGGACTTCGCAACCACACTATTTTTTTCTCCCTATAGACTAACCTGTCATACATTAGACCAATTGCGCTAAACCCAAAGGTATTTATGTATATTTTGCATTCTAATGTTCTTCACATAAAAGAAAATGTTCTTTTTATTTTTAAATATATATATATATATATATATATATAAATAAATAATTATATATATATATATATATGATTATTTTTTGTCAAATATATATCTATACCTATATATCTATATGAATATATACAGGTATAGATATATACAGGTATATGTAGAAACATATTTAAAAATACAAAGAACATTTTATTCTAAGTGAAGAACATTTGAATGTAAAATATTTACAGTACAAATACAGTAAAACATATTTAAATTTAAAATATTAAAAATGATTTTTCATGTTTAAAAGTATTTGAGTGGAAATTGTCTCCAAAGTGTATATTTATATACATATAGACATATAAACACATACATACACATGCATTTACACATATATACATAAAGTATATATATATATATATATATATATATATATAAAAAAAATACACATACACATATTTAGGTATATATATATATATATATATATATATATATATATATAAAACACTCAGATAAGCCTAGCACTCTATAACAGCTCCAACCACAGGGGTGCAATTTAAAAAAATAACATACAGTCCCTATATGGAAAGCACTCAGCCGGATTTGCAAATTACCTTATTTAATGCATGAACGTTCATGCATTAAAATAATGTAATTTGCAAATCCGGCTGAGTGCTTTCCATATTGGGACCGTATATATATATATATATATATATATATATATATATATATATATATATATATATATATATATATATATATAATCCTATGTAGTAAAAGGGCACTCTCAGGGTTTGTATAGAAGCAAAAATAATTTCTTTATTAGTAGAGTCAGTAAGACATTGTCGACGTTTCGGCCCTCAGTTGGGCCTTCATCAGGACTTATGTAATCTGAAAAATAAACAGAAAAAAATACCAGAACAACAATATTTACAAATCTAAAAGAAAACAACTAAAAGGTGAAGAAACAACCTACCAAACCACCACCAATCAATCACAATTACAGAAAAACAAAAAAACAAACTAAAAGATAATATTATGGGAATTCAACAATAATCCAACAAAGGACAGCAAAAGAACAACCAATGCAAAATAGAAAACAACAACTGAAGAAAAGACAAAAATAAAACAATAAAGTCAATGGTAAACAAGCCAGATAAGGGATTAAGTGATCAACAGTTAGAACAGTCAAGATGAAACAGAAATAAATATATGCTGCTGAACAAGTTACTACTGGCAACAACTGTGTCATGTCCAGGAAACCTCTGCCGGTATAACCAAATTAGTCCATAAACCGATAGCAAACTGTGGTAATGCATGCTCAATCGGGCAAATCAAATGCTGCAACAAGTGATACTACTACCCAAAACTGATATACACGTCACATTATCAAAGCAGACAAAGGCAGGCTACCCATATGACACAATAGATCATAGAAAATATAATAATATAGAGAGAACGTAACGAAACTGAAAGTGCATAGCAATGTAACACATAAACACAATAAGAAAGGGATACGGTATATACAATACATGTCCCCTCCATTGTAAGCCCAAAGGAGGTAATGAACAAATAGCAGCATATGCCCCAAGCATCGGAGTCTAACAAACATAGATAATTAAATAATCTCAGAAAAACACAGAGAAATCCAAGTGGGCATTAAGGCCATGTGGGCTGAGAGTGTTCAATCGGTAAATCCATTTGGATTCACATCTTAATAGTTCATGATTACGGTCACCACCTCTTCTCAGGGGTGCAACAGTGTCAATCAACATTGCCCGAAGTGTGGCGATGGGATGTTTGTAATTCAAAAAGTGTCTAGCCACTGGTTGGTCGGCCTGTTTTATATATATATATATATATATATATATATACATACGTTGATTGGAGTTGCCGTGTTAGTCCAGAGAGTGTATTGCTTCAAACTTGAAAAAGGAAGACATTCTTCCAAAAGCTTGTCATCTTATAAATGTATAGTTAGTCCAATAAAAAAAGTATCATTGCTCAATGCAATACTCTTGTTATTTTGATATCTAAATCTCTGGACTAACACGGCTGCTCCAATAATCGTATATATTAGCAGCAGTACTTTTCAAGTTTTTGCAAGCTTTGTGAGATTTTTCTTTTGATCATGTATTCATGGATTTTAATCTAAATAAATCGAGTTTTGGTTTTGGAGAAGTCGCATATATATATATACACACACACACACACACACACATAGCCCTTTCCTGTCAAATACCTTGTCATATACCATTTACCTTTTAACACCTCATAAAAAAATATTTTTATTAAATATTTATATCAGAAAGTGTATATGTGAGTGTGATACTTAAATGTATTTATGTTGTGTTTGGTGCAACTTTTTTTTAAGCCTTACATTCGCTCTTTAGTTGCGCTAATCCGTTAAGTGCAAATTTTGTTTGCGTTCAAGCGCAACCATTTACTTTCAGCTTGTAATATGCACTTAAGTTAGAACCAACTTCTTTCTTTATAATGAAAGGGTCTCAAAAGTGTGTTGGGTTATTTTTGGCAAAGGGAGCGAAAGAGTTTAATTTCCTCATCATTGTATTACCCTAAGCATGCTATCTAGTGGGGTGAAGTGTTCCCTATATTTTCAACAGCCATGTGAAAGCTACTCATTTGAGAGAGGATATGTTTACTTTTAAATTAGTGATGCCATGTGTGCATGGATTTATATAGGCCGAGAGGCACTGTATTAGAGCCCTCACATATTTATTATTCTAACCTTTGTATTTAATAAGTTTGTTAATGTAATTTTCAATTCACATTATTCACTTATTTTCAGTGAGGAATCCTCAATCCACACTAAGGGCTCGATTTATCAAGCGTCGGCGGACAGGGGCGCATATGTACAGCTCGCCTCTAGTGGACAGAATTCCGTAGGTGAAATTTAGTATTGCCCAAAAGCAGTATTTTGCGCTCTTGTGCAACGCCACCACCTGCCCACGCACAGCCAACCATGGGCGGGCAGGAGCAGTTAATCTCCTTGGTCGGATGAGACCGGGGAGATTGAAATTCTCCACCTAAGAGGTGGAGAAGAGGATGACCGCTGCTTCATAAATACGGACTGCAGGTTCTCTTGTGAGAACCTGCAGTTGAAAAGCAGACAAAGGCTTGATAAATCGAGCCCTAAATAGCAAAGTGGCTAAGGTAAAGGCAATTTTACTGCTAATCCCAAGGTTCAACCTCCATACACATGTGTAGGTCAGAGGGGTGCTAACTGTCCCTGCAAAGCCCCCCTCCCCCATGAAAACTCAATAAAATAATAACGTTCTATTAAAATCTGAAGAAAGCATTTTTCAACAATTTGCTTTTAGATTAAAACTGAGCGCTACTTATACATGATAGTTTTTGTAGTACATCTTGCTAAATTGTTCTACATGAGAAAATTATTTACCAATAGATGTTATTATCTGGACAATAAAATGTACTAGAGAGAGTTTGTTGTTGTTTCACAGACAACATGTTCATCAAATATAATAATAATTAAAAAGAAAAATTGTCAATCTACAAAGAATCTCTTTGGCTTACAGAGAACAGTTTGTTCCCATATTAACAGTTCATAGAAGCAATTACACTTATTCATGGATACTTAAACCCATCTTAAATCAAAGCATAACATGCTGTTCTTTTTGCCAAACAAATTTTAAGCTGCACAATTCTTGGATGCTAAAGCATGAAGTGTGTTTCTAATTATATACTTAATAACACAACATAATCACAGCTGTAGTAACTTGAGAAAATATGCCAGGACCTCAAATTTGTTTGTAGTTTACTAGAAAACAAGAGAGAAAAAAAATAAATTTCAGTTTGAATATCCAAAATTAAAGAATTTTTCTATAGACTATAATGTATTTGTGTTGAGGAATATTCATAATTCTTCTCTTTTCATGAGTAAATAACTACTGGATTTAAAAGCAGAAAGGATATAATAATCCTTTATTTTCTATGATGTATTCATATAGGAAGGCATTAAAGGTATAGTAAACCCACAATTTTTCTTTTGTGATTCAGATAGAGCATGCAATTTTAAACATCTTTCTAATTTACTCCTATGAGCATTTTTTCTTCGTTCTCTTGGTATCTTTATTTGAAAAAGCAGGAATGTTAAAGTGATGGTAAATTTCAGAGTATAAGAATGTTGCAATAAAACATATATTAGTTTGCAATTAAAACCACATACTTATTTTTTTTTTTAAAGTGTATATAAATTTTATAATAAAAGGTGTATATAATCCTAATTGGTATTGTCTGTTCCTCGGCCCCTCTTCATTTCCTCTTTTGGCTGGGCTGTGATGTATAGAGCAGTCACATCTACTCTCTACATAGGCTTTCTATGGGCTTTAAAGGGGCTGGACTTCAAGATTGTCAACTGACACACATGTTGATTGCATACCTCCCAACATTTCAAAATTCAAAAGAGGGACACTCCACCCCCCGTGGCAAAAATTTAAAATGTGGTGGGCAGGAGCAGGGGCGGGGCTTAAAAAAATCATAAGACCAAAGTAATATAAATAAAATTCTAGATAAAGTCATATCTTTTAATACTCTTAGGCTAGGGTGACCAGACGTCCCCGATTTCCGGGGACAGTCTCCGGATTGAGGATACTGTCCCCTGACAAATTATGTCCCCGGAAATGTCCCCGGGAAGACAGCCCCCTGAGTGTTGCCACATGTCAGGGTACACAGGACTGAAACGTAAACTCCCTTACTCCAGAAGCGTGCAGAGAATATTCAGAGTGACTGGTGCTACCTTAAAAAGGGGCGTAGTTAACTGCTACAGAACTAGCTGAGACTATACCACTCGCTGTGCACTCTGCTTGCTAGTTGCTTCCCTCCCTGGCTTTCTCCACACCCAGCAATATCTGGAGCATCTACACTTAGAAGCACAGAGCAGGTAGATTTGCGATGACAGCACCCTGGCTAAGACACTGAAGCACACATCAGTATTTTTATGCAAGCAAACAATTCTGAAATGTGCTCAGCTTAGTGCGAACACTGTCACAACTAAAAGTGTTTACTGTTTACATAAGAAAGTGGCACAGGCTTTGCAGCTAGTTATACTGAGCTGACATGGTAATTGCTTGATGTGGTTTTGTAATGAGGGCAATCCCCTCCCCTTTAGCTTGCCTGTTATTGCTGTCATGTGATCCACCCTGCAGTGTGTAGCTTCTGACTGAAAACTGTTTGCTTCACTAAGGTGCGCGGGAACATTGTGCTGGGGGTGAGTAGAATCCCTTTGCAGGGGTTAAGTCTGTTATTCTCTTGCTGCCGTGAAGACGGATACTACAAACTCTGCCTACTTCAGAGTGCACAGGTCATCATCATTAATCAAGAAGCTGTCTGTGAAGAAAACATTTATGTTGTGCTGCTGCATATTACATTTGTGTGATCTGTCTATGCTGAGGCTAGCTCTTTACCTGTGCTCCCTGTTTGTCTTTTGGGTTATTAGCTCAGTTTGTTTAAATATATTGTAAAATGAGAAGGGCTATACTCTGGGAGAGGTCCCCTGATGATCAGGGATAGGCAAGGTGTCCGTACACGGACACTGGTGTCCGTGACTGCCACTTGCAGTGTCCGCCACCAATTTTGCGGTGGGAAGGGAGGAGTAGGACAGATGAATGCTAGTCCTGACTCCTCCTTGATGCAGGCGGCACCACGTTCTGCGGGGTTGGGACCGCGCCCACGGGACGCCGCCTAGTAGTGGGAAAGTGAGTGAGAGGGAAAAAGCAAGCTGCATCCAGTGCAGCCTGTGTCAACCACCCATGAGCCGTGACCCGTCCCGATTCCTTGATCTGTGCAGCAGCGTGGTGCTGGTGTCTGTGTGTAGAAGACTGCCGCATACTCTGATAAACCTTACTTAACCAAATAGGTAACCAACCATGATGATCATGCGATTAACATCAAGGTGGGTGAGTTTGGTTAGG